>NW_021133089.1:0-130411 GCF_004193835.3 Ostrinia furnacalis | reverse complement strand
TAAATAATTACATCATTGGAAAATTAATTATTTCCAGGTTGTTTCTTTAGCTTAAGAAAAGTAGTCGTTCACATGTTACTTGTTCGATGCTCAATAATTTCCAAGATACATTTATTCTGAGAACGTCTTATTACTGATCGAATCTTTTTGAGATAAAGTATCCCCAGCTCTTAAACACAAGACAGTGTACTAAACATACCTCAAACTACCAACCTTCATATCAATCCAAGTGGCGACTCTAGCATATTTTTCACCAATAATCTCGGCCTTCCGGGACGCTGGACCGCTGACAAATGTACGCTTTTGGTAGACTTCGCAAATCGGTACATGAATCGCAATCGGAAGCTGAAAGGACGCCTGTCTTCCGATGGTAGGGTGAGGATATAGTAGATTTGATGGCGATTTGTTTATTAAAATATCTCAGGAACTACTGGTCCGATTTGAAAAAATCTTTTTGTCTTATGTAGCCTATTTATTTATCGATAAAGGCTACGTCAGATTATAATATGACCAAGTTCGCAATTCCATGGTGACGTATAATACCATCACGATATAAGTCAACCAGAGCTTCAATGATAAATATTGCGAAAACGAGAAAAAAATTATCAAAACATTTTCACGCGTACGCAGTTTCAGTTACCCACAGTAGTAGTATTATGGAAAATCTAAATCGTTAAAATAACGGTATCGTTGTGGCCAATGAGATGCTGTCATAGTGACATTGACGTAATGTCAATGTCACGCTAGCATAAAACGGGAGAATAGAGGGACGCGCGGAGACGACTCCCCGCGCTTTTGTGCTAAGTGATGATTTGTATAAAATTTTAAAATAAGGCAATATAGTGTGAAAGTTGAGTATTCAGTGTTTTACGAGTATTTATGAGAATAGATCTACCAGCCTCTAATAGTACTCATATAAAATAAAAATAAAAGAATAGAAATCGAAAAGGCTTTAAAATAAGCCTTTGCTTTGGCTTAGTACAATTATTAAAGAGAGGGAAAGAGTCTTTTTATAATACTAGTACAAAGCGATTTAGCCAATGTGGCCAGTGTCCATTCGAGGGTCTGCCATCCTATTAATTTAAAATGGAAATATCAGTCACACATCCTTTTACGCTAATTTTCCGAAATGTATTTCTGTACCTCTAGCATGAACAACTTTCGTCTTCCAATCGTTTGCGTATTCGACAAAATTCGATACTCAACCTTCGATTTAAACGCTAAAGTGACAATTTTGATTCTCAAAATAAGTTTCATGCAACCATTTCCCATACTAAGTTCACTTTACGACACGTTCACAAGGTCGCTGTTGTAGTTTTCGTACTAAATCTTATGATGGCGATTCGAATACGCAAACGATTCGAACTTGAATGTTTTTCCTAGCCGTACTGCCTTATTGTAAGCTTTTACGCTTCATCTATCAAATTGCAGTCCGCCCAACAACCTCTTTTATTATTGGTTATGTACTTCGTCCCCTTTATTTGAGGGCCATCTTGAGTTACCGATTTTACGGTGAATCCAACCGCCCTATTGCCACTTTAGGTTGCTGACGATGCGAAAGAATCCGTCTATTTTGGGGCCACTCGATAATCGTAGATTTCAGGTTCGATACTTGAGGATTGGGTGTAGGGAAGTCTTGGAGAAGTTAGGTAAAAAATTATGAAGGAGCGAAGGAAAACTTTGTTTTGATACTATAATGGGTTATTTACCAACTCGTATGTTTTTGTCATAATATTTGTAACAGTTAAGGAATTATAATTTGCGTGTGAATAAGTTAGCATCTGAATTCAATGTCTTCGTAACCTCTAAAAGTCTACTAAATCATTATTTTGTCACACTGGATGCGTTCTACGGTCTGCGGTCAGGTTAAATGAACGCAGTATGCACCTGCCAGTTTGTGTTTTTTGCTCGTACTCGCACTGTCAGATCGCATAAATGGGTCATTCTACGAAGAGGCCGTTTTTTTGTTCAGGTGAAATTACTTGTAAAATAATTTGTCTTCGTTTAGTTATGAACTTCTATAAGCAAAAGTGTACTTAGTAGCTTCAAAATATATGTGTAGAAACATAAAAGACATTTGTTTTATTAGATTTTTTCTGCCGACAGTATGTGACATATCACGCTCTGTCGACTGTTATGAACACGGCTTTTCATGTTTGCATACCTGCAAAAAAAAACCCGTTCATTAAAATCGGGTAATAAGTCGTGATTAGGAAATCAGACATACTCAAGACTACATCTATTAAATATCAATAAATTTCGATCTGAAAATAAGAAATTACCGACGATTCTACAACTGTTATAAGATTTTTGACACACCTGTCGACTGTTGAAGTTTCTACCAAAAGATAAAGAAAATTTAATGGTGGGAACATTAATTTATATTTTATGACAACATCTCAACCCACTCGTTATTGTACAGAGACACTTTTTTCTGCAAAGAGAGTATTGCACCAGTTAATTATATTTTAAGAGTGGTTCTACATCATCTCAAAGTTGAAGTGTCACTTCTAAAAGACATATAATTAAAATATGTTACTTATTAGAGATGTTTTTATCACATGCCCTTGTTCGAATGTGGGATTATTTACTGTGCCCAGATTATTTACAATCTGACCTAAAAATTAAAGCCACAATTTACAAATTACTTGAAATTATCATTTCTGTCTATGTCACACTTGTCTATAGTTTTGTCGACAGAAATGATATATTGATGCTTTTATTATTGTTTTTAATTCCTGACTCAAACAGAAGGGTGTTTTATTGTGTGCGTGATATGTAGGTATCTGTCTGTTACATCGTGGCACTTACCATTATCCATGTTTCTGTCTAAATTATTAAAGAATTTTAAAATAGCGCTATCAGACAAAAACATGATTATTTAACTTTTTTCTGTCAGTTATGCATATTATTACGGCTTTCGGGCTCGATATTTGGCCAATTCTATCAAGAACATTTCGTTCTCTGAGAATTATTCAATAATAATATGATTGTTAGTAATGAGCAATTGCAAATGCAATTACTTTTTATAACATGAAACATTAATGATGCCAAAATAAAAAACAGTAGTTTGTATGATCAAACGAACTTACCAAGTGAAGTTCGATCTGAATTATCCTGTTTTCGCCGAAGAGATTTAAGGTCCCTCCCAACCCGAAGATTTCTATATCTTCTTCCCTAGAGGTAAACGTCAATGTCATCTCTTCTCTAAATATAATGAGACCGCTCGGACACCGAGCCCACAGCGTGGTAGGGGTGGGGTTGCCCGCTCTTTTGTTTTTTACTTCTACTACGCTGAATATTGTGTGCGGATTGGCTTGTCGTACAGGGGTACTACACGGTAAAATAAATCTCTTCGGCGAAAACAGGATAATTGAGATCGAACTTCACTTGGTAAGTTCGTT
Organism: Ostrinia furnacalis; assembly: GCF_004193835.3. Classification (NCBI taxonomy): domain Eukaryota; kingdom Metazoa; phylum Arthropoda; class Insecta; order Lepidoptera; family Crambidae; genus Ostrinia; species Ostrinia furnacalis. The sequence continues at coordinate 127,007 of NW_021133089.1, read as the reverse complement.
TGATCATATAATCATCATCATCATCATCTCAGCCATAGGGCGTCCACTGCTGAACATAGGCCTCCCCCAATGCTTTCCATGCTGCCCGGTTGGTAGCGGCCTGCGTCCAGCGCCTTCCGGCTACCTTTATGATGTCGTCGGTCCACCTTGTGGGTGGACGATAGTCAATAGCCTCACGAATTCAATCTTTGAAGTCTTGAATCGACGCTTGGTCGTAGACCTTCTCTTTCTCGTGACCCCAAAGGAAGAAGTCGCAAGGTGTTAAAACAAAAGATCTGAACATAGGGCAGCCACTTTGCGCTTTGGTTATGAAAAATTTCATGAAAAGGATATGGTCCTGTAAGCATGGCCGTGGTGGTAAATATCCTGATTTTATTCTTCACAAATAACGGCATACCTTCCTCTTTATAATGAAATAAACATTTGATCATTTTAACGGCGAGAGAGCATTACTTTTGTGAGTACGTGTACATGCACATAACGATAGTGTAATGTCTGTCAAAAATTTTGAAAAACGAACAGTAGCGAGCCACCACACATGTAAAGCTCACTCGCCTTCGTGAATTGCAACAACTATACCTATAACTTGATTTGCTTTCGTCCCTAAAAACTCATTTTGTGTGCTATCAACAACCCCATTAAGCTCATATTAAATGAACTCATTCATCAACCATAGATAACGTGTAAAATGTTCCGAACATTCTTACCGCAACTTTGTTCCAAACTTTTACCTTTTAATTAATTAATTCACTTGTTCCTTTACATAATTAGTGTGTTTATGACGTGTACGTTATTGTTCATGAACCTTTGAATTTTTGAACGCGGTTGCATAGGGATGTTGGTGAATATCCGAAAATATCCGAAAAATTTCGAGAATCCGCTTCTTAAATATTATTTTAATTTTAGAACTCGGATAGAGAGGGGTATTACTCATATTATATCCGAAAATATCCGAAAATCTCGCATATTCGATAACTTTTTTATTAACATATTTTATTGTCTTATCGAGGCATCTTATCGATTTTAGATGATAAGTCCAAGTAAGTATTTAAGTATGTTTATATCCGTTGTCTAGTACCCATAGTACAAGCTTTGCTTAGTTTGGGACTAGAAGCGCAGTGTAAAATGTCTTAAAAATATTATAAAAAAAATAAGTATTTGTCATCTAATAATAAACAGATGACTGGGGACGACATATAAATATAATATTATATAAAATACATATAATATCCGAATTATAATTAAATCTGAAGTCTATATCCGAATATAAAATGTCGTTTACATCCCTAAAAGCCGTGACAAAAGGAGACAGAAGTTCGTTGTTTCGCCGACGCGAGAAAATGGAAGTTATTATACGTTGTTTGTGGTGTATTTTGGTGCCACATAATGTATTGTTACGTTGAGTTATAATACAGACTTGGATGGGTTTATGATTTGACGAATTACATACTTGAGGTAGACTTAGAACGGAAAAGTGGGGAAAAGGCATACAGGACAGGTTATGTTAAGTGAGATGTACCATCCTAGACTGCATCTCACTTAACATTAGGTGCGACTGCGGTCAAATACCTTGATCTGCATAAAAACAGTTTTTTTGAAAATCTATATCTTTACTTCTAATATTATAAATGCGAAAGTAACTCTGTCTGTCTGTCTTGCTTTCACGCCTAAACTACTGAACCGATTTTGATGAAATTTGGTATAGACATAGTTTGAGTCCCGGGAAAGGACATAGGATAGTTGTTATTCCGGTTTTTGAGACAGGGACGCGCGCGATAAAGTTTTTCAGTGACACAAAACTCCATGCGGGCGAAGCCGCGGGCGGAAAGCTAGTTATAATATAATATTCTTTCTTTTCTTAGTGGAGAAACCCCGATTAGCTGTAGACGGTAGACACTTAAGGACTCGCGCCTTAATTTGTAACATCCATACTCGCTACCGGGTGCGCTAGACCCAGTATATAAAATCCTATGTATTTTTCAAAAACACTTAGTAAAAGTGAAAACTACTTCATTAGAACGATAATATGATATTTAAACAAAGACAATAGTAAATCAAATGGTAATATTTATTGCCTTTTTCTAAAATAACAACTTATTTAAGAAATTGAAGGTTTTTTGGTAAAATTAAGGTTATTTTTGATAATTTCTGTAATTAATTATTTAAAAAAATGCCTTGTATGTTTTCGTAAAGTACTATGATTTGCCTACTTATAATAATTAACAATTAATGAGAAATTAGTATAGAACATTAAAAAAAACACTTTATTTACCGGGTCCAGCGGACTCAAAAACACCTTTTTCGTCTGTAGCACCCACATGCAGTGGGCTATTTGTCGAGTACGACCGCTATTGGCCGTGCTACAGTGTCGTGGAAAGGTACTAAGAGCGACAACATCGCAAACGTCAAAACTTAAAAGTTATTACACAAAAATTGAAGGACTGGGTCCGTTAGACCCATTAGCGAGTCCTTAAGTGTTAAATATGACATTTTTGTACATTTTTTCCTAGCTGAAAAAACTGACTAATTTATCAACACACAGCTCAAACCATTGAATGGACTGCGCTGAAACTGGCTAAGCTAAAAAAGGATATTCCAAATTTTACTTCATAAGTGCATAATAAGAAATCGAAAGTAACGCGAGCGAAGCCACGGGCTGTAGCAAGTTCATTACAAAAATCGAAAAAGAGAAGTAGAAAACTTTCCCCACAAATCTTAAGGCTGTACTGATCAATGTTCCCAGTATCCGTATGGCCCAAAAACCCACTAAAAACAAATGCCCTCGCAAATACAAAGCATCCCCTATCCAGGCCTACACTTTAATTTCACTAAGTGCCAAACTTTTCCCGATTTCTCGGGAATCGGTTCGAAAAATGCGAAAGGTAAAACAATTCTCCGAGGGGTAATTTGGATAAAAAGCTTGTAACGACGCAGATTTGGCTCTTGCACTCCGGGGATCTTTTTTAAGGTTTTTTTTAAAGATTCTCGTTTGGTGTGAGGATTGTTGGTGTGTTTATGCATTCAACTTTGACCCACGATAGGATGATGATGTGCAAACTCCTTATTTTTTTTACATTGCGCCATTTAGTATCAAACTAAACAAAGCTTGTACTACGAGTATACAATTAATAGGGTAAGTATTTTCCTTTGATCTATGAAAGGCTAGTAATAGGTACAAGTTTATGAAAAATTTGAAAACTAAACATTTGTTATCATAAAAAACAGGGTTTTCATGCAAGGAACAAATTGAGGTAGGTAACCCTGTCGTATCCTATGTATCGTATGAAAGGGTTAAATCAACGCCTTTAAAAAAATCTATAAAAGCAAAAGGTCGCTGACTCACTCACTCACCACGAAATCTCATAAACTACAAGTGCTAGGAGTCGCAAATTTTGCATGGGGGTTCCTATTAGAACGTAAATGCTCACTAAGATAGGATTTTGCAAAATTCAACCTCTAGGGGGTAAAATAGGATCCACGCGTACGAAGTCGCGGGCGGCCGCTAGTCTTAAATAAACTTGAAAAGATCGAATTGCATAAGGTTTTTAACCACACCTTGAACATCTCTCTACTAACAAGCTTCAAAAAAGGTATCAATATCATCAATTGTATTTCGTCGTGACTTGACTTACTTGACTTATGGTCCTATGTCCCACAACAGTCCTCCATCTCGTTCGGTCTTGAGTTTCTCGCTTGATCTCGCTCCAGGTCTTGCCGATCTTCTTCGCCTCGTCCGCTACAGTGCGCCGCCAAGTTTGCCTGGGTCGACCACGTTTGCGTTTTCCTTGGGGATTCCAATCCAGAGCCTGCTTAGGGATGTGATCGGGGTCCCTTCGGAGAGTGTGGCCAATCCAGTTCCACTTGTTCCAATTTCGTCGTGACGTAATTACAAACTATAACCACAGAATAATAATGTACTTTGTCAATAAGTAACTATAAGCACTTGTGGATTGTATATTACCCGACTGTAACTAATAAATTATTTGTCCTTTCTTAGAAGTCGTCTGAAAAATATCGACTAGCAGCGATAGGATTGCCTTATTAAGTTTTCAGCCCTGTGCTCTTCGCTATATACCTACCTATGTATGTGTTCTTTGTGTAGTGTATTGTTATTTATGCTTATGTAATTACATATCCTTTGCTACATAATTATCTATAATATTTGATATTCGTGTGTTTATTGTATAACTCATATTAATATTATTTAGTGAATGCTTTTTAAAGTTGATTTAACCTAAAGGATTGATTCAACTGCTCAAATGCTGTAGCATTTTTCAAGCTTTCATTGTATAAAGGGATACATTTACATTACATAAAGGGATCGAACTTCAGCAAAAAATAAGATATTTAGTACGAATTAGGTCATGTAAGAAAAGTAGTTGTTTTATTTTATGCAACAGAAAGCAGGAATTTGACAGCAGTCACAATAAAATTTGATAAGTGACTGTCCTGTAAGTGCCTATTCACTCTCGCCTTAAAAAAGCCTGGGAAAGACACAAAAAGTTGTATTTTTACAGTAAAATCAACCTTTTTTGTTCGATCAACTATAAAAAACCCCCTGTATAATCCCGCTGAAAGGGTTATCGAGATATTAAGCTAATTTCCATGCTCGTTATCAAAAAGTGAACCCTTACGCCAAATTTACTTTATCCTAACCATACATTAAAGAAAGATTAATGTTTTTGCAAATGTCACAGAGCCGGTCCCTAAACTGCTATTTATCCTGAAATAAATTATACGCCATGTTAATTCGCCTTTTATTTACAAAGGAATGGATAACAATCTATTGTGATTACTAATTAGGTTGTACTCAAGCTTGGTTGTAAAAGGGTCATAATTTATAGGTCGAAAATTAGGAATTTTGTTGTCTCAAGTTCATAAATGCATTTTTTTGCCTACTGTGGTAAACCGAACGAACGAACCGAACGTGAGTTTACGTTAGGTGTGCTCGCTAGCGACATTAAAATACAGTGTGAGTCTCGTTAAAGTGTACATATGAAAATAAATGAAACTAGACCTATTTTTATCGACAAAAAAGAGGTCAAAAAATTTTTGAGATTTAAAAAAAAATATAGATTTTTTTTTCTTCCAATTACTTATTGTAAAGAAAACGTAATAACTTTTAAACTAAGCGGTATATCCTGATAAAAAAGCAGTAATAATGCTAAATAACAGGCAATACTAAAAAATACATAAAATACACAAAAAAGGCCAACAAATAATAAAAAATGATACTTTTTGAAAAAAATCTGCTTTTAAATTCGTGTTTTTTTGGTTATTTGATAAATTTCTCCAAAAAATACCCCTATAACATGTGGTTTTTATTACTTTGTATTATTTTCTATCGTATTATCTTTGTAAAACCAAAAATCGCATGTCTCTATCCCTATCACAACATTTGCTATGATCGTTTGAACAAAAGCCTGCCACAACATTATTCTCCGCTACAGGTAGAGACAATTTAAATTTTAACTGAAATGCTTATTTTACTTCGAAATCTTTTAGTTTTATTTGAAATCTAACTTGTCTTTATCAAAATTATAAATCTAGAGCCATTTTCAGTTTCGTTGTTAACGAAGCGTTGAAGAGGCTTAATTCAAACGATCATTGCTAACGTTGTGATAAGGATAGAGACATGCGATTTTTGGTTTTACGAAGGTAATACGATAGAGAATAATACAAAGTAATAAAAACCACCGGTTATATGGGCATTTTTTGGAGAAATTTATCAAATAACCAAAAAAACACGAATTTAAAAGCAGTTTTTTTTTCAAAAAGTATCATTTTTTATTATTTGTTGGCCTTTTTTGTGTATTTTATGTATTTTTTTGGTATCACCTGTTATTACTGTTTTTATTTTATCAGGATATACCGCTTACTTTAAAAGTTATTACGTTTTCTTTACAATAAGTAATTGGAAGAAAAAAAATTCTATAAAAAATTAAAAAAAAATCTCAAAAATTTTTTGACCTCTTAGAAACATAAAAGACATTTGTTTTATTAGATTTTTTCTGCCGACAGTATGTGACATATCACGCTCTGTCGACTGTTATGAACACGGCTTTTCATGTTTGCATACCTGCAAAAAAAAACCCGTTCATTAAAATCGGGTAATAAGTCGTGATTAGGAAATCAGACATACTCAAGACTACATCTATTAAATATCAATAAATTTCGATCTGAAAATAAGAAATTACCGACGATTCTACAACTGTTATAAGATTTTTGACACACCTGTCGACTGTTGAAGTTTCTACCAAAAGATAAAGAAAATTTAATGGTGGGAACATTAATTTATATTTTATGACAACATCTCAACCCACTCGTTATTGTACAGAGACACTTTTTTCTGCAAAGAGAGTATTGCACCAGTTAATTATATTTTAAGAGTGGTTCTACATCATCTCAAAGTTGAAGTGTCACTTCTAAAAGACATATAATTAAAATATGTTACTTATTAGAGATGTTTTTATCACATGCCCTTGTTCGAATGTGGGATTATTTACTGTGCCCAGATTATTTACAATCTGACCTAAAAATTAAAGCCACAATTTACAAATTACTTGAAATTATCATTTCTGTCTATGTCACACTTGTCTATAGTTTTGTCGACAGAAATGATATATTGATGCTTTTATTATTGTTTTTAATTCCTGACTCAAACAGAAGGGTGTTTTATTGTGTGCGTGATATGTAGGTATCTGTCTGTTACATCGTGGCACTTACCATTATCCATGTTTCTGTCTAAATTATTAAAGAATTTTAAAATAGCGCTATCAGACAAAAACATGATTATTTAACTTTTTTCTGTCAGTTATGCATATTATTACGGCTTTCGGGCTCGATATTTGGCCAATTCTATCAAGAACATTTCGTTCTCTGAGAATTATTCAATAATAATATGATTGTTAGTAATGAGCAATTGCAAATGCAATTACTTTTTATAACATGAAACATTAATGATGCCAAAATAAAAAACAGTAGTTTGTGATTTCTTTTGTGCTAATATTATTACATTTTTATAAATTTTATTACAAAATCGGTAGAACGAAACGCATTTGTTGTGATCGCTTTGTTAATATTGCCATGCATAAAGTATTGCATGCAACATTTTTATTTATTTATATAAAACATTTCTAAGACTCAGTTTGAAGAATTTGACGATCTTCCTAATTCGGCAAAACAAAAGCGCATTCGTTAAATGTCATCGTCTAGTGATGAGGCTATGTTTTGATTCGTCGACAGAAATGATTTATTTTCTGACGACATTTTTTCTTATTTTTTTAATTTTTAACTTTTGATTACCTTGAATTATTTGAGACTGAGAACTAGTTTTTAACGTTAAAGGCTGTATATTACGAGTTGATTTTGTTTTAATTTTTATAATTCTTAAGACCTACAACACAAAGTGTCACATTTGTCGACTTTAAGGTCACTTCTGTCTATCTCATTATTTATAAATTGTTCATTTTAAAATTTAATAATTAAGTTTGATCTCTGTCGTTAATTTTTATAAGATTCTTTATGTTAGACAAATATTGTTGATATCATAAATAATTAAAAAAGTGGATTTTACTTTTTTTTTCTTGTCACCTACCCTATCGTAGAATGACCCAAATACAATGTATAACAATAGATTGACGATGTTGTGTTGCGGGCTACATTCCTGACCTGACCGCAGACCGCATCCAAGTGTGCATATTCCAGCTGAATCCCCAAATGAATTTTAAACTTTTTGTCTTTCAAGAATGAGTCAAAGATAAATCAGATGACTTTTAGTAATAATTTGATGTAGTACATCGTGTGTTAGTAAGCCGCCAAGTTCTACTTATGAGTAGTTTGAGGTCATTTCGCTCACTGCTCCGCTCACCTCACTCACCGTTCCACTCACCTCACTCACCGCTCCGCTCACCTCACTCACCGCTTCGCTCACCGCACTCACCGCTTCGCTCACCTCACTCACCGCTTCGCTTACCTAACTCACCGCTCCGCTCACCGCGCTATTTTCCGTCCCGCTCACCGCCCCGTTCCCCGCTCCGCTCACAACCATAACCGCTCAATACCCGATAACAAGGGCATGGCGTCCAACGCGACAATGGGATATTGAATTTAAAAAGGTAAACAAAACGTGACTTTTTTCTGTCCCTATTTCTTCAAGGTGCGAACAGATTTCGATTTCATTATTTAGATTGGCTCCTATCAAATATTGTCAAGATCAGCCATTTTAATATTTGGATTCTATTTTGCGTCTTTTATTGTATAGGGTCTATGTCCTCTACAGTCAATTATCCTGCTTTCGCCTCCGAGATTTATTTTACCGTGTAGTACCCCTGTACGACAAGCCAATCCGCACACAATATTCAGCGTAGTAGAAGTAAAAAACAAAAGAGCGGGCAACCCCACCCCTACCACGCTGTGGGCTCGGTGTCCGAGCGGTCTCATTCCTTTGTGCGCACGCGCAACGACCGCACGCAGTATAAGAAAAATGCTTAAGTGACGTCACCAGGACGTTTTTACCGACATAAAACGTAATTATTTTAAGTTGTGCAGTGTGGTGACGAGAATTAGACCCAACAAAAGGTTGGTTGTAACAACTATTTTGTGCAAGTGCTCGTACATTATTTTGTAATGTAACTAAAAATTTAAGGTTTTCGGAATTTTTCCTTTATGTGTGCTATAAAACGTTGCTTCATGCCAAATTTCAAGATTCTAGGTCGACTGGAAGTACCCTTTAGGTTTTGATTCCCTTGCGAGTACTTGCGAGTTTCAAAATATGCAGCTTAAATTGCTGTTTCTTTTGATTGCGTTGACATAGAAGTTTGATTTTGTTACAACTTAAAGGTATTATAGACCTGAGTATTTGGTATGAATTTCAATTTAATACCTCTACGCGTTTATGAGGAAATGGGTAGTAAGTTTAAAATTATTTTAAAAAAATATATTATGTGATGTAACTAAAAATTTATGGTTTTCGTAATTTTTCCTTTATCTATGCTATAAGACGTTGCTTCGTACCAAATTTCAAGATTCTGAGTTCACGGGAAGCACCCTGTAGGTTTTGATTCCCTTGCAAGTGTCGAAAATTTGCGGCATAAACGGCTGTATCTTTTGATTGCGTTGGCTTAGAAGTTTGATTTTTTCACAGCTACAAAGGACAGTAGACCTGAGTAATTGATATAAATTTCAGCTTCATACCTCCACGCGTTCCTGAGAAAAAGGGTCTTGACAGACGGACGGACGGACAACAAAGTGATCCTATAAGGGTTCCGTTTTTTCCTTTTGAGGTACGGAACCCTAAAAATGGATTCTAATGGTGAAAGAAATTTTCAAATCGGTTCAGTAGTTTTTGAATTTATTGGTTACAAACATACAAAAAGTCATCAATAAAAAAACTTAATTTTTTACCTCTCATAATCATGGTTCCTTTTAAGTTGCTTTTAAAAATCAGATTCCATTAACTTTGAATGCTTTTTTTAAATATTATCATCTCCCCGAGAGGATAAAATTAAACTTGGAAAATAGCATTTTGCCACACATTTTCCTTGTCATCACATTTTTATTTTTCAACCGAACCACAAAATCGTTCCAATCTAAAAGTCCACTAGGAAATTTCACCGAAATCTGTCTTTATTTCATGCTATGGCAAATATAATTCGCCCTGGCCCTGACACCAACTTGTAACCCTTATCTCATTATACTTAAGGTCGAATATAACTTGAAGATTTTTTCGTACGTTCCTTAGGGATTTCGACTAATAACATCAGAGTATAAGCTCCTATTTCTTGGAGTTAAGGTCCCAATTCGCTCGGCAATAAACTCGGAAAGACAAAGTTGTATTACATTAACTTGGAGGGAATTTCACAGATCAGTGACGATTTATGAAAAGTTGTGGGGTCCAAATTATAGTATGGGTCAATATCAGGGATGTTATGGATATGAAGTTTCGGTTATGGATACGGTTACGGATATTAGAATAATATTATACCGGTAATGGTTACGGATACGAAATAATTTCGGATTATCGGAAAGTTTCGGATAATTTCGGTTACGGACATTAGAATTTTAAAAATGTAAAATTCAAATAGCAAGATGCTGCGCGACCCACATAGCCACTTTATGTACTATGACGGCACCTATGATAAAGTTGAAACAGGCGGGGACATCAGATGGTGCCAGGGAATGCCAGACAAGTAATAAATATAAAAAAAGTTAAGATTTAGACTCCGCCTTTATCCGAAACTTTTGAATCGGTTACGGATATTTTTTTATTTCGGATATCCGATAGTTTCGGTTAAGATTACGGATATCCATAACATCCCTGGTCAATATAGTGTGGGTCAGTTTGGGTACGGGGTTCTTTGGGGTCAGAGTGAAAGTTTGTGTTATGGTTTTTGTAGAATGAGAATGCATTCTGTAATATTTTGGCCGAAAGTGTTACTTTGTTTTGATGAAGGAAAATATAAAAAAATATTGTTGTGTTCTTTTGTCGATACAATATTGCTATGGGGCTTTGAAAGAAAAAATCTGATGGTGAGGATTATGGTGAAGACATTTATAGAGGTAGGTAGAGACACTTGAGAAATACAGACGTATGGTTGTTTTTAATAAAAAGTTTATAGTCATACATAATAAGTATTAAATGCATTTTGGAAAATCAGTCATCTGCAGTCACCAAAGCAAACGATAACGAATACAAAAAGTAATTTTGCACCTTATGTGTGGCTCAAAAGAGTCGAATTTAAAAGTCTGATTAGGTTTTTCCAATTCCAAAACATTTCGCGTTCGAAAATCAATTTTTAAAATCCGTTGCGGATTTGCTTCATGTCAGTTGATTTTCGTTCTAAAATCAAACTACCGGATTAACCGTTTGGAACAGTAGTGACAGTTCAACAAACTATACATTTTTGTCGCATAATCAACCCTATTACACGTGACATAAGGCCTCAGTGATAAGCTTGACGTGCCGTAAGCTATTTGGTTCATTTGCACTGGACAGTAAAATGCTAATTCACACTGTGTGTGTGTGGACTGTGTGAACAAATATCCCATTTTTTTTTTTAAATCGGGAAATTCGTGATTTTGTGGTGTATTGACGGGACTGTACTTATTTTCAGGAGTAGATATTTTTTATTTTGAAAAATACCATAAAAATCCCTTTTTTCTTTTTTCGTTAACAAATTTAGTTCAAAACTCTTGTTTCCATTGATTAGACACAGTTGAGAGATGCAGTGAAGTTTGATTTAATTTGATTTTAGAACGAATCTGCAGTTCGCCTTCGTGATTGAAAGGAGGTTGAAAAGAAATAAATAAAAAATAGCTATTTTTGTATTTTATTTAACCTCTACAGTCTGTCAATATGTTTCTGTATGGCCAGTCTCACGGCAAACCTTTTTAAAAAAGAACCGTCACTTTTTAAAAGTAGAAAAATCACTCGCCATTGTTACCACCTTTATAACATAACTTCCTTTCTCCCAAATAGATTCTACCAGATTCACCTATCTTACAATAGCCGAAAAAGGTTACAGATTCCAAGGTTTTCGCATTCAAGAGGTCTTTTAACACGTAGTTAGGAAAAACTTACTGTTATTACCAACTGCACAGTTAACCGCGTCTTCTGTAACCACCTACCTAACTCTATAGAAATAAGGGTGAGATTACCGAATTTCGGCAGAGTCCGTGCACATTTTCAGACTTCTTTACGGGGATACGGCAATTCTATAACTTTTTATTACGGCCTGGTATCAGTATGGACTGGTATCGGAACTGCTTTTAAATATTCCGGTACTTTAAATTTACTGCTATTGGTACTAAGTGAATATTCAGTACCTAAAAAGTATTCAGTTATAGTTGAGTACTTATAAAACCGTCTGGTTTTTAGTTTGTATTGGACTACAACTGTGGTTATAGATGTAGTTACAGAACGAGTGTTTAGTGCTTCTAACTAAATCATTACAACATGACTTCTTCACAAAAGTAGAACAGGTGAAATCTTAGTGCTCAAGCTCATCCATGAAACTCTTTTGCTTATGAAAATCTAGATTATTTTTATCTTATGTTATGTTATAGCTATTACCCTACATTTTTTTATTATTTTTGCTATAGGTGGAATTTTTAGAAGATAAGAGCCGAAAATAACGATTCAAAGATTATTAGGCATTTACCGTGACAAGTTTTAGGAACTCCACCGAATTGAATCCCACCGCCGCTCGACTATTGTGGTGAGCCCACTCGTAACACAAGCATATTTAGCTTACCACGTAGGGCTAACAGGTAATCTTAAAAAAAAACTTAACTTCTGGTGTCTCTCTACATTTGGTTTCGATTTGTAATTTAGATCAGCTTGATCCTTACACTGAATACAATCCGAGAGACCTTGTTTAACTGGGCAACGATTTCCACATCCACGACGTGTAGGCAGCAATTCCCGTAAAAATACTTGCAAAGTTTAACAAAAAAACACAATGGAATCAAAACTTCAGAAGTATTAATTTGAATTTTTAAAAAAGAACCGCAGAAATGGCCGAATATTTTTCCGGCATTAACCCACCCTATTCTCGTGGTGATAGAAACAAGCGTACTTGAAATTTAAAATTTGTCTCTGACCGTCGCAAATAGTGTTGTCAGAAGCTGTTATAAAAATCGGGACATAATTATAAAAATTGGGAACGGGATGACAAAATCGGGACGTGAAAAAATGGATACACACGAATTCACAAGATAAAATTAAAAACTTCATTATAATAATCGTGCCTTTAAACTTATACCCCCTTATTAATAAAAAGTTACACCTAGCATGAACTTTAGATTAAAATGACATTTCCATACTAAATGACAATTTAAGCCAGGGTTCAACTAGTAGAGTAATGTAAAGGGGGATAGAGCATTTTATATGATGTCTACTCTAATTCTTTTAGCTAAAGTTTGACGGGAAGAGAATTAAAGATCGCTTTTTAAATCATGCACACATTGTCTTTGCAATAAAGTTATTTTCGTAAATACTTAAAAAGGAAATGATGAGAAAGTAAACCAAGTTTTTTGCGTCCCGTTCGAGGTATCCTGGGTGGACTAAAAACGGGACATTCTGCCAAGAGCGGGACATCAAGCCACTCTAGTCGCAACGTCTTTCACTTAGCAAGCGATTAGGGTGTATATTTCATGAATATTTTTTGAACTTGCAGGAAGTTAAAGGCGGTTTGATGGGGATTTCTTACTTTCTTATTCTGGAGCTGATTATTTTCGAGTGGTTTGGAAATAGGGGCCGAGTAAGATGATTGTAATTTGTTAACTCCTTTGAACTTTGCGTTTGTGTGGTTTAATTAAACTTTTGATTAATTTACTTCTTTTATGTACTCGATCTCTGTGTATGCCACAAAAGGAAATAGGTACGAATCAATTTTTTTAATCCACAACGCTTGGCCTACATTTCACCTGATGGAGAGTGATGATCAGGCCGAAGGTGGAAGCGAGCCTCACCCAGAATCTTCAACCACAGTGGTTCTATCCTGTGATCAGTCAAATATTGAAATCCAACCAATTGAATGCCTAAATCTTTTCTCATTTTCATCAATTTTCGAGCTTCATTCTGTATTACGCACAATAATTAAGCCTGTTCTATCTAAGAATCGAACCTAGAACCCACAAACAACTCTTTAACTCCTAATAACTCAACCCAACATGTCGTGACAGCTAACCCTGTTTCTGTAAACAACCTTAATTTTATTTACGCAGACACAGCAAAGCAAAACTAAAATTAAAGTACATTTAACATGTTGGGAGCTTTTAGCCTGCCGCAGGGAAACCCGCTATATTTTCGCAAGTTAATGATAAATTAGTTAAGAAAAGTTGGGGGAACATAAGCGGCAGCGGGAGCGGTAGCGACAAAAAAAAACGTTAAGGGTAGTTGAAAATCTTCAAGCCCGCCCGAACGGACGACGCCGCGAACCGCCAGTCTGCTTGTGACCACGGCTGCAGCATCGCAGCCGAAACGTCAAGCCGTGAGTACATGTAACTCATTAATAAACGTCGCGTTAAGACCCGTGTCTTACTATTTTGATAAAAAAAAACGTTGTTCTCGACTCATAATTAATTTATTGTTGTTGCTATTCTTTAAAAAAAAATATCTTCCTGATAACCTCTATGACTTTTTATCGGAATAAAAGACTGAAGAAACGAATTTAAAATCCTTTAACTCTGAAGAGCGTAGTAAAGGATTATCTAACGACCATCCACTTTTGTGAATTAGAAATAATACTTAAACTGTTATTTATATTAACCAAATAATGTATAATTACACTTCAATGAAATGTTCTATAAGCTATTGAACTCCACTTATCTATAATCGAATTCGGAAAATTAAAATGTATCTGAAATTCCTTACATTCAATCATTTACAAATAAACATGGTATTTTTACGTAACTAAATGATACTAAAAATATTTCAAGGATATGTTTAGTTTAATATAAATTTAAAATTTTCATTCATTTGATTTCATTTAGATTTCAGTACACTTTCTTCCAAAACGCTCCGGCTACCGCTTATGCAACGCCAAACCCGCGGGCACCCATAACTCCCAACTCCCTTTAGTTATAAGCATACCCTCAATAATTATGTAGCCAAAATGGTGGGTAGTGGTCGTCCCTCGGACCTAACGACACCGGCCAGGTGGGACCCGTGACAAATATGCACGGGAATCCATGAAATGTATAGTTTGCACTGAAAACTAGTAGAAACTGGCAATTTTGCAAACAAATAAATAGCTGACATTGATATTATCTTAACTTTTTAATTTATTCATTCATTTTCGTTAATTGAATCTTGTGACGTCACTTAAAACGCTGATATTGGACAGGTTTATTTTTATTTGTCAATCAAACTAGTACCAGGCCTGTTCATCTCCGCGAGTTTACATCGAAAACAAAACACGCACGATGGCCCACCTACAGGATAGTAATCGACAAGGCCTCACATACGAGCGAACATTACATTTTAACTGCCTAAATAATAATAAAAACACAGAATGTAATTTTTTAAGTTGCCTCAAGACACTTAGAGGTAAATAAGTAGTTAATATTATTCATAATAATTCATGCTAAATCAATCATGTATTTCCTCCGCCATTTTCCGCAGTTTGGCACCTCACGTCACATCATTTTACCGAAGTCAGCCCTATAGCTTTGGCGAAGTGCCGATCACTGACGTTTGTCAACAAAATGGTGATTGACTCTTGAGACAGGCTAAATTACACCATATTGTTAATGACATTGAGCATACATTTTTTTAAATACCTTCGCGAAGTAAAACTTCTGTACGTAGTACTTATTATTATTCTGTGCTAGTACTTGCAACCCGGTCGAGTTAACTGCGCACCTGGCTCCGGTGACGTCACATCGACGCTCTGGTACAAACGGGGTGAACGCGAGGAGGTGCGCGGGTAAGTGCAAGGGATTTGCAAGGGAAGGCGTAGTTAACTCGATCATGACGTCACAAAGTGTTACATTTTAAACCTCGCCTTGACGTCAGAGGCCTCTTCTTTTGAATTTTGGTGCGCTTTACTATTTAATTTTTCATTAGTTTGAAAAAGTGAAAAAAACGTGTCGAGTACTTTTTGGTAAGTTAACTGACGGAGTAATTCAAACTCTTGCTTTTTACCCAGGAAATATGCCTAAATCTTGAGAGATTGTCAAATTATATTGGCGCGGACTATAAGGTATCGTATGTTGTAGTTTGGCTTTATGAACTGTTAAGATGACCCATGTAAACATAATTATAATTTGTTAACCTCCCAACTCCCGAAACTAGTATATTTGTTGCCCATTAGGTGAGGATTCCATTTATATTAGGAAGACGGGCTTACACAATTTCATTAATTTGTAGTACAAATAACACTAAGGAACCATTTATAGGTCTTCATAGATTGTTNCTTACTTTAAAAGTTATTACGTTTTCTTTACAATAAGTAATTGGAAGAAAAAAAATTCTATAAAAAATTAAAAAAAAATCTCAAAAATTTTTTGACCTCTTCTTTGTCGATAAAATAGGTCTAGTTTCATCTATTTTCATATGTACACTTTAACGTGACTCACACTGTATATGACAGATTGTTCAGCTCCTCTAGCGGCTACTTTCAAGAAGTAAAATCTTCATTGATTTTTGACGCACTCGCTAGCCACTCACCTACGTAAACTCATGGTGAGCAGACTGATCCCTCACTGTACTCAAAAACATAAAAAAAGCCTGCCATAAAGTCGTCAAATTGCAAATACTAAAATATCATAATTATATCAGTGTAATACACTCTAACATAAAATATCTAGGACCGTCGAAGTATAAAAATACTCATTTAATTATCTGTACACAACACTAATCAACAAAGCTATTATTGCATCCCGCACACTTTTAGTTCCCTTAGGAAACCTTGGCTGCAGTTGCAAATAGTGATGTACCATTGAATTAAAGTATCGGATATTGCAACAATATATTGAATTTATTATAGAAAATGTTATTGTGATAATAATATACACAAAGTTTATCTATTAAAATAAAAGTAGCTAGCTATTACCATGGAAATAAACGAAATTAATTCAGTTATTTATTTTATTTTTTATCTAGGTTTAGTTTAGGTTAATTAAGTAGTTATCTGTAAATATTATTATTGTATTATGTTATTTTGGCAAATAAACCCTATATCATTCAGAAACTTACGAGGCTAACATTAGTAGGACAGTTATTAGAACTCCCTGCTGCTTATAGTTCAGCTCAGTACTATTTTTATTTCAATGACCTAATTGAATTACGAAAAGTTATTCCCTAGTCTAGCCTAGGACTAGTTAGGAACAGCTGACGAGTCTTCGTAAGTAATTCGGAAGTATACCTTCAAAGTTCCCCTCAATTTATACAGGCAAGAAGAAGTTCTTTATTATTTGTATATTACTAGCTGTGCCCCGCGGTGTTGCCCGTGTTAAAACGTAGCCTAAGCGTTAATTCAGGGTGTCAGCTAGCTCCATACCAAATTTTATTAAAATTGCTCCAGCCGTTTAGCCGTGAATAAGTAACAAATATACACACTCACTTTCGCCTTTATAATATTAGTGTGATTTATTTGTGTTCTTCTGAAGAATAATCATAAATAGTTCTATTTGTCGAGTTGCTATAAGCTAAATCTAATCGATAAAATAGAAACAGCGTTCGACAATAACCTAAACCCGTAAACCCGCCTCATAATATCCGACCGTCGTCCCAACACTACACATAAAACCGCAGTTTTAAGACATTATAACACTCGTTAAAATCTAGAAAAATGGCTCCTACATCCAATTTACTTCGTATTCTAGTTCGATGCGCTTTGAATCTTTAAGTTTTCTCGTTAATTCTGTAACTGATCATTTGAGCTATAATCTGTGATCTATGAATCAAAGATGGCTTTTGTCTAAAGTCTAGAATTTATATTAGTTTTGAAGATTTTCTAACCGATTGTTAACTTTCTACTTTCCAGACTTACCATTTTTAGACGTCCTATGTTGATTATTTTAGTAGAATATGATTTTTGTTTTGAAAATTGACTGGTTCAACTGGTTACTTTCAACTAGCGACCCGCCCTGGCTTCGCACGGACATACAGGTATGACAAAAAATTATAATTAAAAAAGTATATGCCTATGTTCATCAGAAATAAAAATGGATTCTAATGGTGAAAGAAATTTTCAAATCGGTTCAGTAGTTTTTGAATTTATTCGTTACAAACATACAAAAAGTCATCAATAAAAAAACTTAATTATTTAGGTACCTCTCATAATCTGCCGCACAATTTATAAACGCAGTAAGTAACACGTGAACAGTTTTGAGAAAAACGCGATCAAAGTTGAAATTTTATTTTGGGGTGTCTACAATTAGTTACGCAAATATTTGTAAAAAAAAATATATGGGCTTATAGAGCTAAACTCAAAGTTTATTTTGATATGAGGTTTTTGTATTTTAATTAATATTTTGTATTTAAAATTATTAAAAAACTGTTTATGTTATGGATTAACTAAGTTTTCGTTCGATACTTACTACCCATGAATGCAGTATGATTGTTCCTTACTGCGTTTATCAGTAGTTTCCGTTACTTACGGTACATGTGTTAAATGATTGATTTAAATTTTAGTTCTTACAACGTAATAAATGCGCCGTATCTTTACAACTTACTGCATTTATGAGTGGGAGTGTGAATCAAAATAATTTATCAAAACTTTAAATGCGCAGTAATAATACAATTATACTGCGCTTATCATAAGCCAATAACGCTTTCATGTTGAACTTTCCCAAATAACCAAGGGGTAAATGAAACAAGTTTTTCAATTTCGGTCCAGTTTTCTAGATACATAACTGCTGTCTACAAAATACAAAAAGAAATGAGATCCCATCAAAAACAATACTTGTCAAAAAAACCAAGTCTCGCAACTCAGTTGTTCTACGGTAAAAAGTTGTGAGATCCATGTAATACCAAGTCCAGGCCAGGAAATCTTTAACGTTTTACATAAATATATTGACTTGGCCATCGCATGAAAACACGTGTAAATTAAATTATTTAGTTTTATATATTTTTATTATATTCTACCAGATTCACCTATCTTACAATAGCCCAAAAAGGTTACAGATTCCAAGGTTTTCGCATTCAAGAGGTCTTTTAACACGTAGTTAGGAAAAACTTACTGTTATTACCAACTGCACAGTTAACCGCGTTTTCTGTAACCACCTGCCCAAACTCTATAGAAATAAGGGTGAGATTACCGAATTTCGGCAGAGTCCGTGCACATTTTCAGACTTCTTTACGGGGATACGGCAATTCTATAACTTTTTATTACGGCCTGGTATCACTATGGACTGGTATCGGAACTGCTTTTAAATATTCCGGTACTTTAAATTTACTGCTATTGGTACTAAGTGAATATTCAGTACCTAAAAAGTATTCAGTTATAGTTGAGTACTTATAAAACCGTCTGGTTTTTAGTTTGTATTGAACCACAACTCTGGTTATAGGTTCGACGCCCGCGGGGATCAAATTTCAAGACAGAAGGAGTGTTTAGTGCTTATAAATCATTACAACATGACTTCTTCACAAAATTAAAACAGGTGAAATCTTAGTGCTCAAGCTCATTCATGAAACTATTTTGCTTATGAAAAGCTAGATTATTTTTATGTTATACGCTACTCTATTACCCTACATTTCTTAATATTTTTGCTAGAGCTGGAATTTTTAGAAGATAAGAGCCGAAAACAACGATTCAAAGATTATTAGGCATTTACCGTGACAAGGCTTAGGAACTCCACCGAATTGAATCCCACCATCGCTCGACTATTGTGGTGAGCCCACTCGTAACACAAGCATATCTAGCTTACCACGTAGGGATAACAGGATAATCTTAAAACAAAACTTAACTTCTGATGTCTCTCTACATTTTGTTTCGATTTGTAATTAAGATCAGCTTGATCCTTACACTTAATACAATCCGAGAGACCTTGTTTAACTGGGCAACGATTTCCACATCCACGTGTAGGCAGCAATTCCCGCAAAAAAAACTTCCAAAGTTTAACGAAAAAACACACAATGGAATCAAAATTTCTGAAGTATTAATTTGAATTTTAAAAAAAGAACCGCAGAAATGGCCGAATATTTTTCCGGCATTAACTCACCCTATTCTCGTGGTGATAGAAACAAGCGTACTCGAAATTTGGACCGTCGCAAGTAGTGTTGTCAGAAGCTTTATAAAAATCGGGACAAAAAAAATTGGGAAAAAATCAGGACGTGAAAAAATTAATTACACACAAATTCACATGATAAAAATTAAAAACCTCACGCCTTTAAACTTATAGAGCATTTTATATGATGTCTACTTTCGATTCTTTTAGCTAATGTTTGACTGGAAGAGAATGAAAGATCGCTTTTTAAATCATGCACACATTGTCTTTGCAATAAAGTTATTTTCGTAAATACTTAAAAATTAAATAATGAGAAAGTAAAGTAAATTTTCTGCGTCCCGTTCGAGGTATCCTGGGAGGACTATAAACGGAACATTCTGTTAAGGGCGGGACATCAGGACACTCTAGTCGCAACGTCTTTCACTTAGCAAGCGATTAGGGTGTATATTTCATGAATATTTTTTGAACTTGCAGGAAGTTAAAGGCGGTTTGATGGGGACTTCTTACTTTCTTATTCTGGAGCTGATTATTTTCGAGTGGTTTGGAAATAGGGGCCGAGTAAGATGATTGTAATTTGTTAACTCCTTTGAACTTTGCGTTTGTGTGGTTTAATTACACTTTTGATTAATTTACTTCTTTTATGTACTCGGTATCGTTGTATGCCACAAAAGGAAATAGGTACGAATCAATTTTTTTAATCCTCAACGAAACTTCCTACATCTCATCTCTCACCTGACGTAAAGTGATGATCAGGCTGAAGGTGGAGGTGAGCCTCACCCGGAATCTTCAACCACAGTGGAACTGGCTACTTAAACTCTAACTGCTTCTATTACTCTATAAAATGTATTGAAAATTATTGTGATAAAATAAATTCTTGAATATTATAGACACCTGCCATTGGTTCGAATCCCGCCCGGGTCAAATGAAAGAATATCCTGTAGAATCTATCCTGTGACCAGTCAAATATTGAAATCCAACCAATTGAAAGCCTAAATCTTTTCTCATTTTCATCAAGTTTCGAGCTTCATTCTGTATTACGCACATTTAAGCCTGCTCTATCTAAGAATCGAACCTAGAACCCACAAACAACTCTTTAGCCCCTAATAACTCAACCCAACATGTCGTGACAGCTAACCCTGTTTCTGTAAACAGCCTTAATTTTATTTACGCAGACACCGGCAAAGCAAAACTAAAATTAAAGTACATTTAACATGTTGAGAGCTTTTAGCCTGCCGCAGGGAAACCCGCTATATTTTCGCAAGTTAATGATAAATTAGTTAAGAAAAGTTGGGGGAACATAAGCGGCAGCGGGAGAGGTAGCGATAAAAAACAGTGGATTACACTGTTTTTGAAAGTGATCCGCCGCTTGGACTCGGATGATACGACTACGCGCCACAGAATACATAATACGCACGTACATGATTCTTTTATTTTTTTTCAGCAATCATAACTTTTTTTTATATTTGGAATCGGGTGAAACAAACAAGTGTAGCTGAACCTTTTTTACAAACTTTTATTGAAATTCGCTGTTCGTATAAATGTAAGTAGGTATGTGAATTATTAAAATTTAAGAGTACTTACCCTCAGCTAAATTTTTACGAATAAATAACTTGAATAATTCAAACTGCCAAAGTGGGAATCGATAAGATGGGATTGGTGTATTTAAGTCGTCCGTCAAAATTGTTGTTTTTGTACCTTGCTTTCTCAATAAAATACAATTTACAAACCGTTTAGAATTGAGTTGAAAATTTGCATTAATCATTCTACTTTAATATTGTATTAATTAATCTATTTTTGTGAATAATATACAGTACACTATAAACGCTCCCGCTACCGCTTATGCAAAGCCGAACCCGCGGGCACCCATAACTCCCAACTCCCTTTAGTTATAAGCATACCCTCAATAATTATGTAGCCAAAATAGTGGGTAGTGGTCGTCCCTCGGACCTAACGACACCGGCCAGGTGGGACCCGTGACAAATATGCACGGGAATCCATGAAATATATAGTTTGCACTGAAAACTAGTAGAAACTGGCAATTTTGCAAACAAATAAATAGCTGACATTGACATTATCTTAACTTTTTAATTTGTTCATTCATTTTCGTTATTTGAATCTTGTGACGTCACTTAAAAACGCTGATATTGGACAGGTATATTTTTATTTGTCAATCAAACTAGTAACACAGAATAATAATAAGTACTACGTACAGAAGTTTTACTTCGCGAAGGTATTTAAAAAAATGTATGCTCAATGTCATTAACAATATGGTGTAATTTAGCTTGTCTCAAGCAAGAGTCAAGCACCATTTTGTTGACAAACGTCAGTGATCGGCACTGCGCCGAAGCTATAGGGCTGACTTCGGTAAAATGATGTGACGTGAGGTGCCAAACTGCGGAAAATGGCGGAGGAAATACATTATTTAGCATGAATTATCATGAATAATATTAACTACTTATTTACCTCTCAGTATCTTGAGGCAACTTAAAAAAGTATATTCTGTGTTTTTATTATTATTTAGGCAGTTAAATACTGCACAGTATTTAGTACATCATTTTCTTTGTTTTCTTCCATCATAAACAAGAATACGCGTGCGTGAGTCAATGTTCGCTCGTATGTGAGGCCTTGTCGAATAGTATCCTGTAGGTGGGCCATCGTGCGTGTTTTGTTTTCGATGTAAACTCGCGGAGATGTACAGGCCTGCTAGTACTTGCAACCCGGTCGAGTTAAATGCGCACCTGGCTGCGGTGACGTCACATCGACGCTCTGGTACAAACGGGGTGAACGCGAGGAGGTGCGCGGGTAAGTGCAAGGGATTTGCAAGGGAAGGCGTAGTTAACTCGATCATGACGTCACAAAGTGTTACATTTTAAACCACGCCTTGACGTCAGAGGCCTCTTCTTTTGAATTTTGGTGCGCTTTACTATTTAATTTTTCATTAGTTTGAAAAAGTGAAAAATACGTGTCGAGTATTTTTTGGTAAGTTAACTGACGGAGTAATTCAAACTCTTGCTTTTTACCCAGGAAATATCCCTAAATCTTGAGAGATTGTCAAATTATATTGGCGCGGACTATAAGGTATCGTATGTTGTAGTTTGGCTTTATGAACTGTTAAGATGACCCATGTAAACATAATTATAATTTGTTAACCTCCCGACTCCCGAAACTAGTATATTTGTTGCCTATTAGGTGAGGATTCCATTTATATTAGGAAGACGGGCTTACACAATTTCATTAATTTGTAGTACAAATAACACTAAGGAACCATTTATAGGTCTTCATAGATGGAGAGGGCTATGCTCGGTGTTTCTTTACGAGATCGAATCAGAAATGAGGAGATCCGTAAACGAACTAAAGTCGCTGACATAGCCCGACGGATCAGCAAGCTGAAGTGGCAGTGGGCTGGGCACATAGTACGCAGAACTGACGGCCGATGGGGCAGCAAGGTTCTGGAATGGAGGCCACGTACCGGAAAACGCAGCGTGGGACGTCCACCCACAAGGTGGACCGATGACCTGATAAAGGTAGCGGGAAGGCGCTGGATGCAGGCCGCTACCAACCGTGCGATGTGGAAGTCATTGGGGGAGGCCTATGTTCAGCAGTGGACGTCCTGTGGCTGAAATGATGATGATAGATAGAGATGTTTGTAGTAGGCTTAGGCAAGAAAGTATACAGATTTGAGTCTCTCCACCTTTAACTTCAGTAATAAATACAGTAATCAAGTAAAATAGGTAGGTGTTAATTGTGAAAAATTCAAAACGTCAAATTAACGGTATCGCTATGGCCAGGCCAATAAAGCTGCTGTCATAGTGACATTGACGTAATGTCAATGTCACACTAGAAACGTCAGATTGGAGGGAGGCGCGCTTTTGTGCCAAGTGATGAATTGTATNCAAATTATATTGGCGCGGACTATAAGGTATCGTATGTTGTAGTTTGGCTTTATGAACTGTTAAGATGACCCATGTAAACATAATTATAATTTGTTAACCTCCCGACTCCCGAAACTAGTATATTTGTTGCCTATTAGGTGAGGATTCCATTTATATTAGGAAGACGGGCTTACACAATTTCATTAATTTGTAGTACAAATAACACTAAGGAACCATTTATAGGTCTTCATAGATGGAGAGGGCTATGCTCGGTGTTTCTTTACGAGATCGAATCAGAAATGAGGAGATCCGTAAACGAACTAAAGTCGCTGACATAGCCCGACGGATCAGCAAGCTGAAGTGGCAGTGGGCTGGGCACATAGTACGCAGAACTGACGGCCGATGGGGCAGCAAGGTTCTGGAATGGAGGCCACGTACCGGAAAACGCAGCGTGGGACGTCCACCCACAAGGTGGACCGATGACCTGATAAAGGTAGCGGGAAGGCGCTGGATGCAGGCCGCTACCAACCGTGCGATGTGGAAGTCATTGGGGGAGGCCTATGTTCAGCAGTGGACGTCCTGTGGCTGAAATGATGATGATAGATAGAGATGTTTGTAGTAGGCTTAGGCAAGAAAGTATACAGATTTGAGTCTCTCCACCTTTAACTTCAGTAATAAATACAGTAATCAAGTAAAATAGGTAGGTGTTAATTGTGAAAAATTCAAAACGTCAAATTAACGGTATCGCTATGGCCAGGCCAATAAAGCTGCTGTCATAGTGACATTGACGTAATGTCAATGTCACACTAGAAACGTCAGATTGGAGGGAGGCGCGCTTTTGTGCCAAGTGATGAATTGTATTTAAAATGAGGCAATATAATGTGAAAGTTAAGTATCCAGTGTTTTATATATGAGAATAGATCTACCAGCATTTAATAGTATCTAAAAATTATCTTAAAATTTGTTCTATCAAGTCTAATTTAGCCGTAAATTTAATTCAATAAGTTATCGGAATCGATTTTCTCCGAAACCTATTACACTGTCGATTTTGATGAAAACCTTTCAATGAAAGCCTTCTTATAAAAGGCAAAAGCTCAATTTCCTTTCTCATTATAAAAACAATCGGTTTTAATAAATACCGGGAAATAAATTTTTTCATCAACATTTTAAGTTGTCCGTTTTTTTTATTCACTTTCTTACGGTCAAAGAATCGAGTCATTTTTTATTTTTATTAAGTTATAACATAAAATATTTATTATTTACATAATCTATATTAAATCTAGATTAATACAAACAGAGACAGACCCCTCTAGGCGGACCGACGATTTGGTGAAGGTCGCGGGAAGTAACTGGATGCTCGCAGGACCCTTGAAGAAATTCTTGGGAGATGCCTTTTTGTCCAGCAGTGGACGTCATCTGGCTGAAACGAACGAACGATTCATTTTGACGTTTATGTGCCAAATATTTGTAGATTTTTCATTTTCATTCATGAAAACCAAGAAACGACCTTGTACGTCCTTATTGATAAGAGAAATACTTTTAGATTGGTCTAACTAACTCAATTGTCTTCGTCTCTTTCACACTCATTACTAAACATAGTCTGTCCTTTTCCCCCCTTATCAAGATTCGAGTTACAACTCATCCAGTTTCCTTCCCTGTTATAAAAGGGAACATTTTTCTTAATGTACCGTCAACATGGACCCAAATTTTCTATTTGCGACTCTATATTTGGGCGGATACGATTGAAAATGCGTTGAACGTTGATAAATTATACAGGTTGGTTTGTGTTAACACAGAAAATCGTGTTTTAAAGACAAAAAGCAAATTAGTGGGTCGTTTTTGCGACAAAACATTAGCAAAAAAGTCCTGTCTCACGTTATTTTGTCTGTCGTGAAATTTACAAAGAAATTAAGTTTTACGTCGTTACGGCCCACGGATTATATTATTTAATCTTTTGATGAAATGTTGTTAGTAAGAGAAACAGCCATTATGGCCCTTTCCCACGGCCATTCCAGTTTTGCGGGATTCAATAATGCAGGATCCGATAAACTGAACTGTCGTGTGAAACTATGTTTGAAATTCCAATTCCAAAGATGTGTCTTAAGAGCCCTTTTTCAGACCGAAAAGATGGTATAAAATTTTTTTTGAAAAGGGTTCAATCGATTTGGTTAGGTAAATGTAACTGATTTTGGACATTTTTGTTTATTTTAAAATGCCAAATAAAGAGAAAGATAAAAGCAAGAAGTGAATGAAGAAATTCGAAGAATAAAATATGTCCTTAAGACTTTTTATGTTAAAACTAGCTACTTATCTACTTAATTCAATTGAAGAAAACTGAAAAAAAGTACTTTGAAGCAAAAGTATGCCGAAATAATAAGCCATTTTGTTCATTCCAATGTAAAAATAAACATGCAAGTTCAAATCAAATTGACCTCAATCTGATAATCCGAAAAAACAGTTTTTAACATTTCCAGAACAAAACCGAATAAAAACAGACACCTCGGTTGACACACTTTACATAGAAAAAGCTCGCCAACAAATATTGAGCTTGTCGAGAGTACAAAGTATATTTTTTGTTCCATCAAAAACATTAAATATAAAAGAAGCCTTAACTAGATTTTGCCTAATTTAATATTTAAAAGTGGTAGATCCCATTACATGAATAAAACACTAGACTCATTTACGCTTATTTCCATAAATTTACAACAAAACAAATTTTATTTTATCATGTCATAAAAGCGCGCGTAATTTGACGTTTTCTCTCGATTGACAGCTGTCAACGTAACCTGGCACTGGACAGCGGTCCTTTGGCCATAGATTAAAAAAATAGATTTTGACGTAGCAATAAATAAAAAGAAAATAAAATAGAGCACCAATCGCACTGGCGTGACTGTAAACACTTGCACTTGTATGTAAAAAAGAAAACGGCGATGCAACGAAAGTTTAAACTACACCTTTATGGTCTGTAGCGAAAAATATTTTTCAGAATGTTATTTTTTTGTTCCACACAATTTTTAAAAAGTGGGACATAAGAAATTATGCAACAATTTTTCAGTGCATTGTAAACTCAGCCTTGTAGAGTTTATGGTAGGTGTTTATGAGTTAATTAAAGTAAATGAGCGATTGCGGTTAACGGCATGTGAACCGAAACATGGTACATTATGTGGTTGAAGTAGCTGCGGATTTCATTGACTGAATTGTCAAAATATTCGACTTTACAAATACTAAATCATCATAATATAAATCATATCCCTTGCTTTTGGCTTCACGGTGGTCAGTTATAATGAAACGAAACATCATGATCATCATCATTTCAGCCACAGGACGTCCACTGCTGAACATAGGCCTCCTTCAATTACATCCACATCGCACGGTTGGTAGCGGCCTGCACGCAGCGCCTTAGTGCTACCTTTATCAGGTCGTCGGTCCACCTTGTGGGTGGACGTCCCACGCTGCGCTTTCCGGTACGTGGCCTCCACTCCAGAACCTTGCTGCCCCATCGGCCGTCAGTTCTGCGTACTATGTGCCCTGCCCATTGCCACTTCAGCTTGCTAAATCGAATCCGTAACGAAAAATGAAGAATACGTAAGTACTAAGTATTTTGTATTTCAAAGCCACTTCAGGTCCTAAATAATGTTTTTAAATGGTGTCAAATAATTTCATTAATAAAGCTTTAATTAATGATAATTTTCCGTATGACAGACGATATCCCGTTTCCATTTACCAAATAAATATATATTTTTACAGCAACATCAAATCTGAAAGGCGTCTTGAAAGACAGAGGAAATTATCCTTTTTACCGATTTTTTTACCGTTTTTAATACGGAACCCTTAAAACAATCAGAAAAGGAAAAATTATTAATAATATACTCTCTAAAAACATGAAAGACAATTAAAATGGCGACCTCAGTCGACGAGTGTTGTGAAATTACATTGTTTTTGCCAAACGTCGCTCTAAGAGTGCCTTTGATCTGAGTTCCTGGACGTTTTGAGACTTTTAAGAGGCATTTAGATTTCTTTTAATACTTTTCCTCATTCGTGTGGTATTTTTTCAATTTTTTTCCGAATAAAATAGGCATTGATTCGTGGAACTCTGAGTGGTCGCATGAGACCGCAGTAACAATTGATTTCTATTATGTGTCCATTAGCTAGTGCTTGAAGGGTAACACCCGTATTCACAAACATTACTATGAGGTCTCACAGTGCGCGTAGACGCACAGGGTGACACATAAACCAATCACAGAGCTCTATTCAACGCTGTGCGTTCGATTTGGTGCTTAACTTAAGATGACCGTGACTTAAGCAAGCATCGTTTGTGATTTACGGGCGTAAATCTCGTTTTCCCATACAAACTTTGAATCCCTGTTTCATCCCCAAGGGGGGTGAATTCTGAAAAAATCTTTTTAGCACCCCTACACTTCATAAAGAACCTACATGCCAAATTCGGATTCTCTAAACACAGAGGATTGGACTGTGCGTTAATAAGTATATGAGTCACTCGTTAAGTTTCTTCTTTTATACAAAAATAATTATGCTACAACATGCAAGCGACAATAACCAAACGGTAAAAGTGTCAGACTGCCCGACTCGAGATCCGAGGAACGCTGGTTCGAACCCCGCCGCCGTTCGACAATTGTTGTGAACTCACTCATAACACAAGCATTATATGTATATAGCTTAGTACAAGGGGTTAACAAGACTTATAATGCACAAAACATTACGAATATTCGTTACAAAAATTGTTTTTTCACTTAGGTAAGCATTTGTTTCTTATTTCAGACCATAGGGTGATGGTTTCTAAGCGTAAAATCCAATTACCTAAAATTGGTCGGCCGACTTAATTATAATTACATTAACTTTGACCTTAATAACCAAGAACCTAGGCAAAGGGCGTCTTAACCCTTTATCGATCTTGTTCTCGAACGTTCTAGGCAATACACTTTGATGTATACAAATCGTGTACTAATTCACAAAGTGCGTGACTATGTCAACTTTGGGATAGGGGAGAAACGTGCAGAAACCTCAGTATTCATCTTAAAAAAGATGCTATATTTTAATTTATTTTATTTTCTTTAATTTTTTTTTGGAAAAGGTGTGGTTTCAGCAGAGTTGAATAGGCCTGCCACTGCTATTAGTGCCAGGTGTCTAATATATTCAGGCGGGCAGAAGATCTTCAGCTACCCTCAAAATGTCAGAAGAAATGTCAGAAATGCCCAACGGTGTCAGAGTCGAACTGATTCAAAGGTCGGTAGTTCGAAACCCCATCGCCACTGGATTATTATGGAGAACCTCCTACCTTCCTACTACTTTATTTAGCTAGATGGATGACGGAACTTACAGGTGGTGAAATGATGATGATAATGTAGGAGGATGAAGTTAGTTTCAGATGCGACTCTTAACGCTAAAAATGAAATAACTATGTAAAAAGAGCTGTTTCATCTTAACTGACAGTTAAATATTTGCAACAATATTTCTGTCCCAACATTGATGTAACAAACGCTGGCCGTAACAGCGTATTACACTTGAAAATTTCAACGGGTTCATCCAGTGTCTAAGTAGCTCAGTTGAAAGAGCAGTCGCACGGCCAGCGGAAGATCGTGGGTTCAATTTCCGCCTTAGGCAGTTCGATTTTTTCAATTTATAATTTTCAAATTTCAAATGATGAATGAGTTTGAATAGTCCTGCGGGATTGGGAGTTAGACGGGACTATTAGTAATTTGTGCAATATTACCTTACTTTTCCTGCTTACATTGTGGCCTCACCTCTTCGCGAGCATTATTCATAGATACTGTGATGGAAGCGCGCTTGGTTGTAAATGATTGATGAAAAGTTTATTTGAAACGCTCTTGCGCTCGATCCGGTGTGAATATGGTCAAACATTGACATGATTAATGGCGAAGACAGTATCGGACGGTCAGTTGTTTATGTTTTGTGACGCGTTAACACTGCGGTATCTTATTTGGATGGAATAGGTGATGTTTTTCAACAAAAATTATGGATGGTAGATTAATTATTTTTGGGCGAGTGTTCATTTCAGTGGAATGATAAACTTTTGTTGAACTGCTTAATTATTAATCGTTAAAGTAGGTTGAGTTGAACAAAATGCTGGTTGACATGCAGTTACCTATAAAGCTTCGTGTTATATTTAGTAGTTATTTATGGTGTACAGACTATTAATATATCTTCCAAGTTACTCGTAGATACTATGTAGAGATTACGAGAACATTGATATAGGATTGTATTTTTATTCATCTTTTCTTCTATCTCATGCCGTATCTTGAAAACTAAAACTCATAATACTCATTTATTTTTGCAAACAGGATTTTAAAAAGCACTTTTACACGTCCCAATATTAACCCTACCACTGCTTCGGGACAATAAATGGGCCAGTGCTGAGAAGAAGCAGCGCAAGAAACTCAGTCACTATTGTCCGTAACTTGTGATTTGTTTACTGTTAGATTTATTTAAGTATTTAATTTTCATTATAAATCATCAACATCATCATTTTAGCCATAGGACGTCCACTGCTGAACATAGGACTCCCCCCAATGACTTCCATTTTTCGCCTTCCTGCTACCTTTATGAATTGTCGTCGGTCCACCTTGTTGGTGGACGCCCCACATTGTAAGTAGCTAAGGTGTTTCTAAAAGATGGTACTGAACTATTTGAATCACAGTGACACAATGGTTACAATTTTAGCAACAAAAAGTCGCTGCTTTATTATTTTAATCTATTAACTTCGCATCGTAGAAAATTATTGTAGCGAGAAAATCCTTAGCCTTGAAATGGAACTAAAAGTAATTTATACCCAAATTCTTTCTTTCAACAGAACAATCCTCCATAAATTGCGAGTTCCATTTGACACCAGGCTTAAAGAAGACTGGTTGGAGGGAATACGGTTCGAATCCCCGTTCGAGCCTCATTTTCTCAATTCGCCCCAATTTTCGGGGTGATCCGGAGTACTCCGGGTAATCCGGACCTAATATCCGGGTTAAGTTACAAGAGAATTGGATCGTTTTGAAGAAATTGGTTGGATTCTGATGAGAATTCAACGCGATATGGGTATGTTATTTCTTTGGTTTCTATCTTAGTTACCCAATTTACACAATATAAAATATGGGTTCCGTATATGAAAAGAAACAAGTTTTATTTTTATGTCACAACTAGATGTGCTCGCGACTTTGTACGCGTGAAAATCATTTCGAATAATTTCCCGTTTTCGCAACATTTTTCATTGATGCTCTGATCCTATTGGTCGTAGTGTGGTGGTATATAGCTACCCAATATAAAATATTGTTCAAATCAGGTCAGTAGTTTCTGAGATTAGCGCGTTCAACCAAACAACAAACAAACTATTCTGCTGTATAACATTGTATAGATACCTATATTTTGCGACAGCTAAGGTTGAGTTGCTCCAACTTACTTTAAAAGTAACTGTAACAATAACCGGTGCTTTTTGTTTAGAGTTTGACAGAGTTTTGACGTTTGTAAAAGTTACAGTACTAAGATGGCGAAAACCAGCGCCGTGGCCTTCGTCACTGTGGGCCACGGCATATGATGAGCTCCAGTTGCTTCCACCTTTTTAATATAAGTTTTTTTTTGTAATTCCTTTTTTGTAAAGCAAGCAATAAACGATTTTTTATTCATTGATTTTATGAGTGGGGTCCCGTGCATACGGGACCCCACTCATAAAATCAATGAATATGCCGACTGCATAGTCGGCATCTTGTTTGTGAATGGGTGGCACTGCTCAGTTTAGGTATTCTTGTTTTTATTTTTTCTTCCTTTATTATGTGCCACTGTCATGTCTATGTAATTGCCTGTATTTGTGTGATGTTCATTGTAATAAATGCATCTTTCTTTTTTTCTTTCAACCCAGCCTAAAAAAGTCCTCTTTGACAACACTTTGTATATAAACCAAATCGCCCATTTTCTTTTCTCTTGCACCAAAACTGTAGACTCAGCACGTACCTTCATAAATCCGAGCATTCTTACGGGTACGCGCCAAGAATAACTCATATTAAAGAGTTACGAGAACTGTTATCTGACTGTCTGTGAGCAAGAATATAATGTTCAGAGTAAGTGCTGTTCAGTGAGGTACAGCATCCACGGGCTTTTATGAGGTACGCGATCGAATGCGTATGCGGAATGAGGTATGCGGCATAGTAAACATGTTATTATCTTAACAAAGCCTTTGATAGCTACCTTTACTACATACGGGACTATTCCCAGCTCTCGTTCCCACCGCTGCAACTCCTGTGTAGCCAGGATCTACAACTTGACTGCCAATAAAAACCCAACCAGTGAAGGTCAAGTTTGTCCCACGGCACGGGTTTCTTTGCGAAGTAGTAGGTCAGGCAAATACAGGTAATATTTCAATGTTACCTATCCGCGTATCGCGTTAAAACCAGTTTAAATTAATTCAATTAATGCAACTTGAAAGTTTAACATTAATACTTGGAAATTGTCCAGAATTCATTCACAAGAGTTGTCATGAATAAAATCGTATTACAACCTATTACTTACATAAGTACCATTGAAATTGAAATTGAAAGCTATACCTCATTCCCTAGAATCTAGATCTTCCTCTTCCTCAATGGGCTGAAGGAATTCAAGAACACTGACGGAAGGGAATTCCACTCGAAGTGTAGGGTTCGATTCCGGAGGGTGCAGACGAAGTTAATTTAATCGATTCGCGGAAAGATTAACAATGTTAAGAGTTGTCTACACCACCACTTTGGTGATTATCGATTTAGTTGAGAATATGTACAGATCGACCACAAAATAATCGGTATAGTCCAGTCATTATAGTAAGTTCACCTCGGAATTCGAGATACCCAGCTGTAAGTCTGTAAATACGTGTATATTGACACCCTAAAAGTTGTCTCAAAACCTACATATGGTAGGGTGTAAGCAACTATTAAATTTCANATAGCTACCTTTACTACCTATGGGACTATTCCCAGCTCTCGTTCCCACCGCTGCAACTCCTGTGTAGCCAGGATCAAGAGCCTTTGCTAGGACTACCTAGCAAAGGCTCTTGATGCTGGCTACACCCATAACCCACCGCTGCAACTCCTGTGTAGCCAGGATCTACAGCTTGACCGCCAATAAAAACCCAACCAGTGAAGGTCAAGTGTGTCCCAGGGGTTTGTTTGCTAGGTAGTAGATAGTAATAGGTACCAGGGGTGCAAGAAAACTGGGGTCCAATTTTTTTAACTAAGCTAAATATGCTTGTGTTACGAGTGGGATCACCTCAATAGTCCAGCGGTGGCGGGGTTCGAACCAGCGTTCCTCGGATCTCGAGTCGGCCAGCGTAACACCTTTACTATTATCTTAAAATGATTAAAGTTAAGGTTCCATTAAGTCATGAAGATAGAATTCACTTAATGGAAATTCTCCAAAATGTTTTAACAAGAGTTGTCATGAATAAAATCGTATTACATTACAACCTATTATTTATATAGGTTAAATTAAATTCATACCTCATTCGCTAGAATCTAGATCTTCCTTTTTCTCAATGGGCTGAAGGAATTCAAGAACACTGACGGAAGGGAATTCCACTCAAAGTGTAGGATTCGATTCCGGAGGGTGCAGACGGGGTTAATTTAATCGATTCGCGGAAAGAGCTTCCTCGTTGTGGAAAAAAAAAAAAAAAAAAAAAAAAAAAAGATTAACAATGTTAAGAGTTGTCTACACCACCACTTTGGTGGTTATCGATTTAGTTGAGGATATGTACGGATCAACCACAAAATAATCGATATTGCTAATGGATTTAGAGGTTTGTTGAAATATACAGGGTGTCCCAAAATTTGCACGTCACACTGACACCAGAGGTAAATGAGCTTAAGATGCATCAAACAAGTATATTAATCGGTCAGCTCCTAAAAACCATTTTTTTAAATAACTAATATGAGTCATATTTCAAAACTCATCAAAATTTTCTATGGACATGAATAAATAAAATTGGTCATAAATCTTAAAACTTATGAAACTTTTCTATGGACATTAAGCTTGTTCGATGCGTCTTAGACTCAGCTACCTCCAGTGTCAGTGTGACGTGCTAATTTTGGGACACCCTGTATAAGATTCAAAATTGTTCGTACCTTTCAGCCAAATGACGTCCACTGCTGGACAAAGGCCTCCCCTAAGGATTTCCAAAACGACCGGTCTTGCGCTGCCTGCATTTAGATCCCGCGACCTTCACCAGATCGTCGGTCCACCTAATGAGAGGCCTGCATACATTACGTCAAAACAATGTAGCTTGATGAAATTTTAATATTTTGGGAGGTTAATAATTGAACTGATCTAATTTGATGTACTGTATGGATCGTAAGACGCGCCCCATAAATTTTTGGTCGAGGGAAGAGCGGGGTGCGGGGAGTTTGATCCAAGCAATCCGAGCGTCATTATTGTAGTGTGCGTGTGCACTCATGGATTATTTAGCGTGTGCCGATAACACTCAAACATTAGCGGATGAATGTTTGGGCGCGTCCTCGTGGAACAATCTATAGTAGGTAACATGAGACAAGATGCCTAATTAATTAATCTTTATTTACATTCCTGCCACTAATCATAATCAAGATGGCCGACAGCTTGTAACTCTACTTAGTTGATGAACGATCTTGGAGGCTTCCCTTCGGCTCAAGGTTACAACTAACTTTAGATTGTCACGTGACCTTTCGATAGGGTGGATCTAGTGGTGCTTATCGATAGTCCACTATCTAAAATAACTCAAAGACGATTGACTGACTGAATGACTGACATAGTGATCTATCAACGCACAGCCCAAACCACTGGACGGATCGGACTGAAATTTGGCATGCAGGTAGATGTTATGACGTAGGAAATTACGTAGCTAAGAAAGGATTTTACGAAACTCCACCCCTATCTACTATCGATAGTTTTACGTACGATCGATATTATAATGTTTTCCAATAGTATTAACCAAAAACCAATGAGAGTATCGATAGTTTTTGGTTCTTTCTGGCACTTTTTTTAATACTTTCGATTCTATCGGACGTAAACTATCGATAGTATGGATAGTATTGCCTGTGTCGATAGTTTGCCGTTATCAGTTCTATTTATCAGTACTATTGCTCAAAATACCCTTGAGATAGTGTCGTAGTACTATTAAAAAAAAAAAAAAAAGTAAAAGTATTTTATTTGCCAGCGAAAAAATTTACAGTCTGTTTATCTAGCGGCTGCTGCACTAAGCTGTGCTTGTGTCGCGGCAGCCTTAAGTAACACAGGTTAACAATTGTTGATAAAATATAGAGAGGACACACGGTACATGGCAATTAACAGTTATTAAACTCTTAANACTGGACTAGTATTGCTAATGGATTTAGAGGTTTGTTGAAATATACAGGGTGTCCCAAAATTTGCACGTCATCCTGACACCAGAGATAAATGAGCTTAAGACGCATCAAACAAGTATATTAACCGGTCAGCTGCTAAAAGCCATTTTTAAAAATAACTAATATGAGTCGTATTTCAAAACTCATCAAACTTTTCTATGGACATGAATAAATAAAATTGGTCATATCTTAAAACTTATGAAACTATTCTATGGACATATTAAGCTTGTTCAATGCGTCTTAGACTCAGCTACCTCCAGTGTCAGTGTGACGTGCTAATTTTGGGACACCCTGTATAACATACAAAATTGTTCGTACCTTTCAGCCAAATGACGTCCACAGCTGGACAGAGGCTTCCCCCTAGGATTTCCAAAACGACCGGTCTTGCGCTGCCTGCATTTAGATCCCGCGACCTTCACCAGATCGTTGGTCCACCTAATGAGAGGCCTGCTTACAATACGTCAAAATAATGTAGCTTGATGAAATTTTAATATTTTGGGGAGGTTAATGATTGAACTGATCTAATTTGATGTACTGTATAGATCGTAAGACGCGCCCCATAAATTTTTGGTCGAGGGAAGAGCGGGGTGCGGGGAGTTTGATCCGAGCAATCCTAGCGTCATTATTGTAGTGTGCGTGTGCACTCATGGATTATTTAGCGTGTAACGATAACACTCAAACATTAACGGAAGAATGTTGGGGCGCGTCCTCGTAGATGGATCTTTAATAGGTAACATGAGACAAGATGCCTAATTAATTAATCTTTATTTACATTCCTGTCACTAATCTTAATCAAGATGGCCGACAGCTTGTAACTCTACTTAGTTGATGAACGATCTTGGAGGCTTCCCTTCGGCTCAAGGTTACAACTTTAGATTGTCACGTGACCTTTTGATAGGGTGGATCTAGTGTTGCTTATTGATAATCGACTTTCGATAGTAAAAGCAAAATTAATAGCATCGATAGTATTGCATATTTGCATGTGTAATGGTATCTAGCTAGGGCATTTTGAGCATTACTGTTGATGACGGCAATATTTATCGATAGATTTAAGTCCAATACCAAATTAAATATTTTTCTTCTCAGCACTTGCCATAATAATAAGTTTGTCTCGAAGCGCTGGTAGGGCCCAATAGATAAGGAAGCATGTAAAGTGCCTCATCATAAGGGCAAAATTTTTTATTTACTATATTTTGACGTTCATAAGTGCCACTTGTGGTCTAAATTGATTAAAATATTTTTGATTTTGATTTTATAATTTATTTATTTATTGTTATTTATTTATTATTACATTATTTAGCCATTACATCTTTGATTTAAATAGTGTCTTCAATCAACTTGAGGTTTGTCTAGACACTATTGTTCTCTATAAAAATAAAAATAATCGTTTTAGTATATGCATTCACAGCAATTAGACAGCGGATATAAAGTCGTAGTCCGTTACGAACCATAACACCAAACGGTGGTCATCAGTAGTACCTATTAGAGCCGAAATGCTTTGTTACTATTATCGATACTAGACATAGCGATACTACCGACTTCCTGAATATTTTCGAGATACTGATCAACTGTCGATGGTTCCACAACACTAGTCGAATCGATAGCGAAAATCCGCATTATCGCGGTATAAGGTTTAACGTATGAACGAACTTGAATTTCATTTGGAGCGCTTTGGAAACAAAAGATGTGATAATGTGTTTTTCGTAACGTTTTTAGCATGTTATTGTGAAAGGAATCACTTTGTGCAAAAAGTGTTTACGCACAAAATGTAATTGTAGAGGCTTGGGGATGCTTTTGTGTTGTTATTGTTGAGATTGGAGTTTCGTTGGGCTGAAATGAGAAGAATTAATTTTATTGGCGTTCATATCTTTTATTTTTTATAATGCGACCGGGATCGGGAAGTGGTTAAAGCTACCTCGGACCGAATATCCTAGGTTAGATTTCTAGAAGGGACGCACAAATTGAACAGTCACCTTGTAAATAGATATTTTGTACAGTACCCATAACTTTTTCTAGTTTGATTGAAAGCTACTGAAGCTGATTTTCTAAAAAGAAATATGATTCCACGATTTAATGGGCTTCAGCCCGAAGGTTGACTGCCTAAATAATTCAATGTCTTAATGGCATTAAGTTTGGTTTCTGTACAAACACTTATAGCACTATAGAATCGTTCGTTCGTTTCAGCCAAATGACGTCCACTGCTGGACAAAGGCCTCCCCCAAGAATAAATAAATAAAGAAGCACTATAGAATAAATTTGACCACGACCGCGTGAGTGGCGACCACGGGCTGGAAGACGTAGCATGGGCAGGCTTCCTACTAGGTGGACCGATGATCTGGTGAAGGTCGCGGGAAGAGCCTGGATGCGGGCAGCGAAGGACCGTTCATTGTGGAAAACCTTGGGGGAGGCCTTTGTCCAGCAGTGGACGTCATTTGGCTGAAACGGATAGAATAAAAGTTAAATAAGTTGGTCTACTCCACTACTACAACAAAAGATGACACTTTTTGTATTAGAATAGTGTACGCCTAAATTGCCCTTCCTTGCACCATACGTAAAGGTCACTTAAAGGTCAAAGGTCGCGTATTTCAGACTAAAACACAGTCTTTCTGTAACAAAAGCCGTAGGCGATCGCTAAAGGGAAAACGAATCGAATTAACGACAAGATAACATCAATTGTTGGGGGATGTGCCGAGTACGAGACTCGAGTCAGACTCGATTCACCTACTCGAATACCGATTTATTTTGATTCGATTCCGGTATTTGAGTCAGAAAAAATCGAGTTTGTACTCGCTTGATATAATTTCTAGTTCCTTTTATGTTCTAATTCTAAGGTTTTTATTGTTTAATTTGTTTGATTTATTTAGTTATGTCAATTAACTAAACTTATAAGCTGTTTAAAGTTCATTAATTTTCAATGTTGTTTTTCGGTATCGAACTCGTCTCTGGTCGCGAATTTCAAGACTAGAGTTCTGGACTTAAGTCAACATTCGAATATGTGCTAAACATAGAAAAATGAAAAATCTTTACTTAATTTAGACCAATTGTATGAGCCCTTGACTGGTCCAATTTGGCAGTTATAAACCTCAAAATAAATAGTAAAAAGAAAAAAAAAGAAAAGAAACAATAGAATTCGAGTACTGGGCTCGAATCCTCATGTCCCGAATGTATAAATCGATTCGAGTCGACTCGATCTATCGAAACAGCGATTTAGCAGTTTTAGTACATCACTATTTGACCGTACGTTGTACCCTCACACCGAATTTGCTAGCCGTAGGCTAATATAGAAGTTCCTAACTAAACAGTAATAAAAGATCCTGGAGATATTGGGACCCGCTCCTGTCATCCGAACGTCCGGGTCTAACCGGTCAGGTTATCCGGGTTTAAGACCTGACCAAAGCTTATTTACATCCGGATGGCGGTTTGAGTTGAATACACTGAGAGCTTATAAAATTTACATGTTAGATGATAGATAACAATAGAAAACGAAAGAAGTTTAAATAATACATAAAATCACGTCAAAAATGTATGTTGTATTTATCATATTGTGTATTCCGTAAATAATAATCAATAGTAAATATTCCTTGTCATGGTTTCAGTCCAAAGACACTGGACATAGGTCTCCCCCAATAATGTTAACCAGTTGCTAGTGGCCTCCATCGAGCGCCTCCCTGCTACCTTTATGAGGTCGTCGGTCCACCTTGTGAGAAGTGGCAATAGGTCAGCCATATTTGTCGTGAAAAGTGATTGTAAGGGTGAAATCATCATCGTCATGATGATTGCCACTTTACTTTGCTACATTTATACAAAAAGCCAAAGGTCACTGACTGACTCACACACACATCACGAAATCTCAGAAATTACAAGTGCTAGTCAAATTTTGCATGGTTCCTTTTAGAACGTAGGTGCTCACTAAGACGGGATTTTGCAAAATTCAACCCCTAAGGAGTAAACGGGGTCCACGCGTATAAAGTCGCGGGCGGCAGCTAGTTTAAGACTAAAATCATTGGTAGTTGTGTAGGTACCTAGGTAGGTACTGAATTTGGACTTATTTTTGCAGAAAGACCTCATTCTGTATTCCGACGAAGAAACGTAACCCAATTATGTTGTCTTATACAAGTTGTGTCAGTGTAATAAACATACTATGACTGCGAATACATTAGTGTTGTGCTTAAAGCTCGTAAGCCCTAAAGCTCTTGGATAAAGCTGAAGCCTTGGGCTCGCAACAGATAGTATTGTTTTGCCAAGCACACAGTTCATAAGCTAGGTATGTATTATGATATTAAATAGATTAAAAGATTAAAAGCGTATTTCTTTAATGCGTATTTAAATTCTGCATGTTTTGCGCTAGTGGATAAAGATGTAAAAGATGAAACTTTATAATGCGCGTCGAGATTTCTCTTGAGACGAAGTATGTTATTTTAAAACATTATTTAATTTTATCAACATTGTTTTATAATTATGACTTTAGGCGACTTTAAGAAATATTTATGTGAACACAAGCCTTCTCAGCCA
Source organism: Ostrinia furnacalis (assembly GCF_004193835.3). Classification (NCBI taxonomy): domain Eukaryota; kingdom Metazoa; phylum Arthropoda; class Insecta; order Lepidoptera; family Crambidae; genus Ostrinia; species Ostrinia furnacalis. The sequence goes on along the minus strand of NW_021133089.1, from coordinate 87,586 downwards.
CTTTGGCCAGAGGAGAAGTGAAGGTCAATCCTTTATTTCGTTCGTTCGTTTCAGCCAAATGACGTCCACTGCTGGACAAAGGCCTATCAAGATTGGCCCTGCGCTGCCCGCATCCAGGTACTTCCCGCAACCTTAACCGGATCGTCGGTCCACTTCGGTGTACCTGCTCACACTACGTCTTCAGCATTTATAGTTTCGTGTAACTAACTAAACAATGATTAAAATCCATTTAATCTCAATCATAAGTTCTGTCTTTTGTTTGTTCGTTCGTTTCAGCCGACTGACGTCCACTGCCCCAAGGATTTCCTATAGATTATGTCCAATGAGGGCTATCGCTTTTATACTTAACAGTTGGCACCCCTGGCGATTGACAGGACCTTACTCTACAGTGGCGCCATCTTGATGAGTGCAATCGCGATAGTCCTCCTACAACTTTAGCGCTCACCAGTTGGTGCCACTGTCTTCGCTACTAGCAAGTGACAGGACCTTACTCTACAGTGGCGCTAACTGGTGAGCGCTAAAACGATAGCCCTCATTCTGTTCATTATGGTCCAAAAATTTTAATTCAATCAACCCAAAGCTCTAGGCTTGAAATTAAATCGAAAGCTTCGTTCTGTATTACGCATCTAAGGCTGGGTTGCACCATCTTATTTTAACTTTAACAAACGTCAAAATTCTGTCAAACTCCACACAAAATACACCGGTTATAGTCACGGTTAAATTTAGATGGTGCAACTCGGCCTAACGCCTTCACAAACGATGCTTGCTTAAGTGAAGCAGTGAATCGAACGCACAGCGTTGAATAGACCTCTGTGATTGTTCGTGTGTCACCATGTGCGTCCACGCGCACTGTGTGACGTGTGTAATCTTTGTGAATACGGACGTACGAGTAAGTCACCTAGTTTTACACGCCCTATATTTTTATGTCTAGCTTAACCTACAAAGCGATGTTCCTGGTACTTATCTTTATGCCAAGTCCGTTCCGTCTTTTTAGTGCTCCTAGAATTACTTTTGTGTCACGCAATAAGTGTCTAAGTACTTACGTGATAAAGGCTTTTTTCACTTATCAAGGTTTTAAGATTGCAGTCATGCAATGGCTTTATTCGCCTTTAATTATTTGAATGCAAAAGGTTCTATGAAATTATAGATATAGTTGATGCAATTCACGAAGGCGAGTGAGCTTTACATGTGTGGTGGCTCGCTACTGTTCGTTTTTCAAAAGTTTTGATAGACATTACGCTACGTAATGTGCATGTACAGAACATAACATGTTTGACAAACGTCAAAATTCTGTCNTTACATGTGTGGTGGCTCGCTACTGTTCGTTTTTCAAAAGTTTTGATAGACATTACGCTACGTAATGTGCATGTACAGAACATAACATGTTTGACAAACGTCAAAATTCTGTCAAACTCCATACAAAAAACACCGGTTATCGTTATACTTACGGTCAAAGTTAGGTGGTGTAACTCAGCCTTACTGTGTCAAACTGAATCTCTGGCGTCAAAACCATGGGCACAAACTGAATTTCAGGCGGGCAAAGCCGCGAGAAAAAGCTAGTAAGTCATAAATGTACATTACAAGCCATGGACCTATAAAAAAAGGCGGACGGAACTCGCGCTACAACAAAACTGTGACGCAAAATTTTGGCGTTTGTCTATTGTGTGAGTGAATTTAGGGATGCCATGTTAGCCAAAACATTTTACCCATTTATTTTAAGAAAAACATAGATCGGCAGATGTTACTTGGAAATGTAGACAGAATTATTCCGTGCCATTTTAAAAGGATGAAAGGTGAATGCGTTGAGGTAGGCGCGAAATTTTCAATGTTCAAATTTTCTTACATTGTTTGCAAGTCAGTGTGTCAGGGTATGTACATAATGTTGATCAAAAATGATTCACGCAGTTACAAATTACGAATCTTGTGTACATTATAATCATAATCTTATGCATCATCAATATATTATTATTATCTCTGATAGATTTTTTTTAACATACAACCTGACACTGACTTGCAATCAATGTAAGAAAATTTGAATTTCGCAGTTCCACATTTTTGGGAAGGATCAAATTTGCCTATGAAAATATATCCCATTAAAACACAATTATTATGATAAATTATTTTATTTCAATAGTATGCGTAATAAATAATTAAAAAGTCCTAAAATTATTATTAATTTCCCATATTTCGGGTAATTTTCCCACGTAAATAACTGAGAACACTGGTCTTTGACGTATTATTTTTTCGAGTGAATGACGGACGTTTGATTTCAATTAATTTCAATATTTTAAGCCGTGTAAAGCCAAAAAAGAAAAAAAAAAAAATTTCAATATTTTAATGTCGGGAAATAAGTGATTGGATTATTATTTTGCCTGTGAAATGTGATTCCTTAATTTTTGTTTGTTCGAACAGAACGGTTTTTACACAATTTCATCACACAAGACATGTCGTATTCGTGTTATTTTTTCGCTGCTTAAATGTGTCAACTGTGTGAAGTTTGCACTCGAAGTGGTGTATCAGGGTGTGAATGTGTGCGTGCCGGCCTGTACGTACAGGCAAGCTGGTGTATCCTAATGTCACAGTCTTTTGTTGATGAGAATCCGTCCGACTTTTTTTATAGGTCCATGTTACAAGCTTTCTATAGGACCTCACGCCCCACTTAGGGCTCCCAATCCAATCAGGGAAAAGCTCTTTGGTCGCCTAAAGAAATCGCATTTTGTATATAAAACGCTAAGGGAATTTAGTAAATCCGCTAGTTTACTGGTTCGAGTAGGCATTTTTTACAAGATTTTGTTACCACAGTGCATTTTTCTAGATTCGGAACGGCCCTGTTCAAAATATCAATGTTTTAAAGTGATAAAGATTATCCAATTTAGGAAAACAAAACCCTATCATTCAAATTCATATTTTGTATGAAAATACTACTGGCCCGATTTGAAAAACTATTTTTGTGTTGCATAACCCAAATAATGAAAAAAAGTTTTAAGCTATACAGTGTGTTTGGGATAGGGCTAGCGATTTTTTTTTATTTATCTGTAAGACGGGCACATCTATACTTATAATAAATTATCTGTAGAGAGGTCAATTCTGTACATGAAATATGTTTTCAAAATAACTATCAGGGGGTGATTAGTGATCGATACTGATGCCAAAAATGCAATCAGTAAAATTTTTGTCTGTCTGTCTGTCTGTCTGTCCGTCTGTATGTTCTTTATAGAAACAAAAACTACCTACTGGACGGATTTTAACGAAACTTGGTACAATTATTCTTCATACTCCTGGACAGGTTATAGTATACTTAGGAATTCCCACGGGAACAGGCATTAGCGGGAAAATCCTTTTGTATGAAAAATCTAAACCGCTTAAGAGCGTTGTCACATTTTTCATGCAGAAATCGAGAATTTGGCAGATTTCGAAATGATTTTAGTCATATAATTTATTGTTATAGCTTCTTTTGACTTATATCATCGTAATTATCATACGTTTTTACGGAATGTCTATTGACAAAATCTCGTTCAAATTGGATTTTTGCCAACGAAAACAGCGAATTTCGAAAGCCCGATTTCTAGGTAACTCGCGAAGGCACAACTTTGAACTAATATTACAACAAATTTATTTCTAACCGCGTGAAATTTAGTTTGTCACAGATCGTCATAATTATAGCCTATATGTTAATCTGGGTTATAAACAATAATACTGTAAAGTTTCATCAAAATCCGTTTAGTAGTTTTTGCGTGAAAGAGTAACAAACATCCAGACATCCAAACTTTCGCATTTTTAATATTAAGTAGGACATTAGTAGGATATGTATTTAGGTTAATTATTATTACTGACGAGATTGCTACCATGTATGTTTAGTGACCATGAAAGATTAAAACAATATAATGTATTTAATTAATTATAATATCTTAAGTTTTACAATAATAAGGTAGGTATATCCATCCAGTTACCCTAGGTCTTTATTATGGATTTAATTTACAAGTAGTTATTTACAAGCACTCTGCTCTAAATCCTTTGGCTTCAGGGAAGAACCTGGACCGCCACCAGTCCAGTGTTCCCTTGGCAGCTCTGTGTATGCGAGTTGCCTTCTTCTTGCTGTTTAAAGTCACTCCACACCTTAACAAATAAACATTACAAATAATAATGACGAAATAAGATAAAAGTAATCAAAATGAATATAGTATAGTAGGTATTTATACACACTTCTCAATTTCTCAGTAGTTTTGGTGTCGCCGGTGGCATCAGCATTTCACGTTCGCGTGTCCGTTAGTTCCACCCACCGTTGACTATTGTTGGCTCTTTCTTGGGGCCCTTCAGTGGGCATACTCAGATCGCCATATCTATAGAAAAACAACTTTATTGTATCTAGAAAATATAAATCTAGCACTCATATTACTGAATTTTAGCTAGGCACGTGGAAGTTATGCTGGAAAGGTTGTATTTCTTCAAAAAAGCCAGCTCAAAATTATTCGTTTAATTTTGAAATTCCTCCACTACATAGTATGTTTATTTTTACTTAACTTACCTTTCCATAAATTCTACAATCGGTTTAAACGGATAGCCTCAGGTTCTCACTTTCCTATCCTGGTTAAAATCCAATTTTTTGTGGAAAATTATTCATCAATAATTCTTCAATAAAACATGTTTATTTGTCTGTTGTCATGACAACAGCTGCGTCAAAGTCGCAATGACAAGAAATAAACAATACAAATTTAAAATCATCATGTTATTTCAGCTTTAAGCACTGTTCTAGGACACTTAAATTTTGCAGTGTTATTTTTGACATTTTCGTTATTTCCTACTCTGTCTTTTCTATATAGTTAGAAAGGAGCGGCATTCGTTCTTTCATTCATCCATTCATAGAGTGTGAAGTTGGATACGTTTACATGTTCACCAACATGACATCACAAAACCATCGAATTATCGCTGGCGAGTAAAGTATACGGTAATTGAACTCATGGTATGATTTTAATGCAAACTTCATCGATCCACGTTTAAACTCTATCGACTGTAGTATACGAATACAAGTTTTCGATGGCAACTCATGGTAGAGGCACTGGCCCGATTTGAAAAACTATTTTTGTGTTGGATAACCCATATAGTGAAAAAAGTTTTAAGCTATACAGTGTGTTTGGGATAGGGCTAGCGATTTTTTTTTTATTTATCTGTAAGACGGGCACATCTATACTTATAATAAATCTGTAGAGAGGTCAATTCTGTACATGAAATATATTTTCACAATAACTATCAGGGGGTGATTAGTGATCGATACTGATGCCAAAAATGCAATCAGTAAAATTTTTGTCTGTCTGTCTGTCTGTCCGTCTGTATGTTCCTTATAGAAACAAAAACTACTTGACGGATTTTAACGAAACTTGGTACAATTATTCTTCATACTCCTGGACAGGTTATAGTATACTTAGGAATTCCCACGGGAACAGGCATTAGCGGGAAAATCCTTTTGTATGAAAAATCTAAACCGCTTAAGTTAGACGCTTGAAATTTGGCATGTACCTAGGTACCTTAATAAACTTAAAGCTTAGTTACAACAAGGAATTCCCGAAATTCCCACGGGAACGGGAATTAGGGGGAAAATCCTTTTGTATGAAAAATCTAAACCGCTTAAGTTAGACGCTTGAAATTTGGCATGCAGGTACCTTAGTAAACTTAAAGCTTAGTTACAACTGGATATTGCAAAATTCCCACGGGAACGGGAGTTAGCGGGAAAAAACATTTGTATGAAAAAAATCTAAACTGCGTAAGATAGATGAAGGGGGTAAAACGGGATCCACGCGTACGAAGTCGCGGGCGGCCGCTAGTAAAAAATAAAACATTTATGTGTCATATAAAAAATAAAAATAAAAATTAAGCTCCCTCCCCCCCATTCCAAGAGGAGGGGGTATGGGGCCATTTTTGTCGATAAAATTGACATAATAACATCGCTTTAAATTATATCGCTAGCCCTATCCAAAACACACTGTATAAAATCACCCTACAGCCAATAGAGGCGGAGCAGTAAAGAAAACTGTTGCAAAAACGGGAAATATATTGATCAAACTATTTTCACGAAGCCGTGGGTATTGATAAATATAATAATTATAATCGTATATTACACCAGAGACTCCGCTATTTCCTTACTTCTAGAAGCAATTAAGCAGCCAGAATACGTCGGCTTGTCACTGTAATGAATTTGGGGCACGTATTCATTCCCGAAGGAGCACAGGGAATACAATTCCCTAATTAAAAGTTGACTGACTAATTGACCCTTTCTTGGAAAAGTGCGAAAGTAGAGGGCTTTATTAATTCGGCACAAATAAAAGAATATTAGTAATTTAGGCGACGACAGCCCAATGATATTGGTGTCGGACTGGCTGACTCGAGATCCGAGGAACGCTGGTTCGAACCCCGCTGCTTATTATGATGAACCCACTCGTAACACAAGCGTTACGGCTAAATAGCTTAGCAATTAGTTTTCTAAACAAAATGATTCTGCGCTTGCTAAATTCCCGTTAGATATAAAATTTCTAGCGTTAAGTCGCATCTCAAACTAATTTATAAATAGCTTTAAAAAATAGAACTGCCTAAGGTGGGAATCGAACCCACGTCCTCTCGCTTCCCGATAACCTCTCCAGTTAAACATTTAGTTTAGGTTTACATTTGTAAGAAATGCTCTAGTCCAGGGTTTCCCAAACTATGGGTCGTGCGAACATTGAGTGGGCCCTGCCTGTAGAACGACACACCACCCTACCGATCCCACCGCTGGGCAACGGGCGACAATTGAATTTAAACTTTGTTTGTTATTTGAAAAGTCCTTTATTTAGGTATATTGGTAACGGTTAAATTTCCTATAGGTGGGTCCCGAAGTCTTGAAACTTGTATAAGATGAGTCGTAGCCCAGACAATTTTGGGAACCACTTCTCTAGTCTTTACTCATCTTAAGCAGCCCTACATGATACAAAGAAAAATCGTAAACAAAAATCTTCCCCAGAACATGATAAACAATCTCCACATCATTATATCAGCAGTGAGTTCAAAGTGAAAAATACATTTTCCCCGTTCGTCCGAAGTCTTATGAAATCGAATACCATTTCATAGGAACCGTGGTTAACACGGTCCATGTTCTTGGTAAAGTAGGAAGGTAATGGAGGAAGCGAGTGTCAGTATCAATGCCAGTGTCAGTGTCTTGTCAGTGTCAGAGTCAGTGACAGTGACAGTGGCAGTGTCTCACTCTTTCACGATTAGACGTCGTATTTTAGCTGTATTGTACCATTTGTAACATTACTTAACATAGAAATGCAAGTCTAAACTCACCTTAAGAAGTCCTACCTGATACAACGAAGAATCCTAGTCAAAAATTATTTAATAGTTATATTATATTATAGTTAATTATTTTATAGTTATACTTTGTTATATCAATATAATAATATTTTATATAAGTCTATTAAAAACGAAAATAAGCATGTAAGTTAAGATATACCTACTTATGTAAGTAGATTGCTGTATCCAACCGGGTGTACATAGTTACCTAAGTCACCTAGTTTTAAGTTTCTTAGTGTACAATGTATTTTATTGCAATAAATAAATNTGTTTACTAAAAATTCAAATACGACGTAAAGAGTTATTTTTAGGTCCAATATAATGGGTCGTATAAACCACCGAGTGCCTTTTTTAAGGACGTAACTCCAAGCTAACTTTAAAACTACTGAAGATACCCATTTTTTAAATATCTAGACTTTTTCATCGCAAGAATTGAAAAATGTTTTCTCTTGGTCATTTTTTTATAACTTCTCAAATAAAAAAGTTACGATTTTTTTATTAAAAAAAAAAAACGTTTTTTGGCTCTCCTGAAAAGTAGGGTTTTGGTTTATACGACAATTGAACCTGAAGGTATCGATATGGTTTAAGATCTTTATATCTCATAAGATAACAATTCAGTTACGTGAAAGAATCGCAATATTTTAAGTCACAAGTTTTGGATAGGCGTACATTATAACCAAACTAAAATAACAAATTAAAAACAACTTTATAAATAACTCTATTCGAGTATCTAAAATCTACGCCAAACATTTATTGATAAAAAATCGAAGAGTCAGTTCAAAGTTAATTTCCTCGTTCGTCCGAAGTCTTATGAAATCGAATACAATTTCATAGGAATCGCGTTAACACGGCCCGTGTTCTTGGTAAAGTGAGATACAAGGTAATGGAGGAAGCGGTCATGTGAGCTTTCAAGTTCTAGAACGGAAGTTGTATGACCGATGGAAGCTTCATGGTCCAATTTAAAGACTTCTACTAGGTTCGCTTCACTCAGTCTGTGCTTGAGGTAGGTATAGAGCGGTGAGGGGTGACTTTGACATAGACGTGACAGAGCATAATAGAATTCTGAAGAAAATAGAATATTATATGTCTCGCTGACGGTTAACAAACGTTACATAAACATACTGGGACATGTAAAAGTGCTTTTTAAAAGCCTATTTGCAAAAATAAATGAGTTTTATGAGTTATCATCCTCTCATGCCACCCTCACCATTGACTGAATTAAGGCTACACTACTCGTAATATTTTACAGTGGAAAGATTTGTTTGTTTGTATTGAATTCCGAAACTACTGGACCGATTTTAAAAATTCTTTCACCTTTAGAATCCTACATTATTTTGGATGAACATAGGCGGTACGAAGTTCGCCGACTCAGCTAGAATGTTATTAAACTTAACAAAAATATATTTAGGCTGAGTTGCACCGCCAAACTTTGACGAGAACCGGTGTTTTTTGTATAGTTTTTGACAGATTTTTGACGTTTGTTACAGTTAAAATAAGATAGTGCAACCCAGCCTTAAAAAGCTAGCAAACAAAGCTAATTATTTCAAAGATATTTTTTTAAACTTGCACCAAACCGAATGGAGCAAACAACTAAATAACTCTCCCATTCAAAGAAATGCAGTTGAAACTAAAAGCACACCTTTTACTGAAAGCTTAAGGCGAAGCTTCGCTGTTCCAAGCTTAATCTAAGAAACAATAGTTTTATGTTTAATAAACTACTGCATTATCTCCTTTCTACAGTTGTTTGTGAAGAAACACGCTTCGAGCAATATACAGGGTGATTTTTTAAATCAGAAAAAGTTTTAATACAAGCTTTTGTCCGCGTTCTGTCTGTCACAGTCTTTATCACGCGCATGTCCCCCTAACAAAAACTGGAATTAAAGCTATTGTTTTTCTCTGGATCGTTAACTATCTATGTAACATTTTTCCTGTCATCAACTTCGCACTGCTGGAGGGAAGTCGAACCTTAAATTCGAACTCCTTCTATGTTCTTCTGATTAATTTCGTTGCAGGTCCAATGACGGTTTAACTTTCCCTCGGGGACAAACTTTTTCAAACGGTTCAGTGGATAAGCGAGAAAATAACTTTTATTAGTAGATTATCAAAGTGTTTTTAAAAGAGACGCGCAAAGGGCTTGTCGTTCACATTAAAAAAAGGTAGGAAACTATTTATTCAGCTCAGTAGGTATCAATGAAATGCCATAAAACTTAATCAAACGTAAGATTTTCACCCCGTATTTGCATTCTTCGCGCCATTTCGCAAAGAATTACGCCCAAAACCTCATATGCGGTTACCCTCACTTCCAGTCCATTTCCCCCACATAAAACCCATAATAGAACCCATAAAATAAATAAAGCGACAATCGTATCGCGGTTCCCTTCAATCGCGAACGCAATCGCACGTTTTTGATCTTCTCCGACAACCCGGTTTCATCCCTCAAATACAATAAAGGTCATATATTTACAATGGGCCAAACAAACCAACCCGCTCAATGCAAGAATTCATATTTAGAGATGCAGAAAGTTATCGATAGATTTTGGTATCGATAATATTTTGACCATGTGGACTTAGAAGAATATCTCGTTGAGGTTGTGACGACTACTTACGTAGACTAACAACAACTTACGTATTCACAAACATTACTATGAGGTCTCACAGTGCGCGTGGACGCACAGGGTGACACACGAACCAATCACAGAGCTCTATCTAACGCCGTGCGTTCTATTTGCTGCTTCATTTAAGCAAGCATCGTTTGTGAATACGGGCGTAAGTGTGAATAGTCATTTATCTTTTTTAGAATTCTACAAGACGTGAGTTGCTACCATCCATAATGATCAACAGTCTAATAGTCGAGCTTAGCACTTTGCTGCTTTATTACTGCGTTCTTGTTGATATTATTTTACGGATTTACTAGGATGCCAGAGCACGCAGTGCGTAGCTTTTAAAGTGTTAAAAACTATGTAATCTTTACTGAAATGAAAATAAGCCGAATAACAATTGTTATTCAAAAAATGCTTTATTTATGTTACGAGGAAACAATTTACTTGTTTTCGTAATTTGAGCTCACAAGGTCAAAACATGTTGATAGTAACATATCGTTAAAATTACTCAAACATTAGTATTTTCAGTGTAACCAAATTTGAAATGTGTCGAATATTGTCCGGTGAAGCTGAAAAAGCCACTCACGGCTATCAGCAAGTCCGTCCGAAAAAAAAAATCAAATCGATATCATCAATAACCAACCTCTCCCCATCCCTATTCCTGAGGCGAAATAGAAAGGGTTTACCTAAATTCGTCCTTTATCCGGCCGCGTGAACTTACCCGGTTTACTGCTTCCGGGAATGTATTAACCGGTTAGTCCGTTTAACCGGTTAAGTTTGGACTCACCTGAAATGAGAGAAGTTAGTCGTTAATTCGTTAGTGTTACAGTTCATTTTGCAATGAGTTATTTCTATTTTTAGACTGCTTTCAGAAATAGAGTACTTATTTGTTAGATGAAAAGGAAAATTTTCAGTACTACGTTTTATACAAGTTGGAGAGGCTTGATGTTCGCATAATTTGTAAGTACTTAAGTTTCGTTAACCCCTCTCGTTCGTCGTTCGTCGTCGACGACACAAATATACAGAGTGTTTGGAGTAGGGCTAGTGATAATTTAAGGCGATGTTGTGATGTCAATTTTATCGACAAAAATACCCCCCGATGTGCCCCCCCCCCCCCAAAGAATAAATAACATTTTTGTGTACTCACATAAAAATAAAATTAAAAAATTGCTCCCCCCCCCCTTCCCAAGAGGAGGGGGGTAGGCCCACATATATGGGGGCATTTTTGTCGATAAAATTGACATAATAACATCGCCTCAAATTATCGCTAGCCCTATCCCAAACACACTGTATAAGAAATAAATTTTACAAGATGTGATAAATGCAATGCGAGCTAGGCAGGTAAGGCCACGTACTCTTGTTATTTAAACAATCATATTATTTACTTTATAGTGTCTTTTAAAAGGTTGTATTAGTAGACGATTCACCAATATAATATAGTTTTGTTTAGTAATGTTTCATTGCATTAAGCTTAAAATATGCAACGTGGTTATAAATAGTATTTTTAGGTAGGCTATGACAAATGGAAGACGTAACTAAACTATTTAAGCTACTTATTCATAAAAAAATAAAGCCTCTTATTACCCACTCTCACAAATAATTGTCAAACCAAACCTTATTCCCAAGACTTCAAGTTTATTTTTAAATGATACCGTTTAAAGAGGCTTGCGTGACGATAAAGGATGCGCAGGAGTTAACGATAACGACGCTTGTTAAAAAAGATTTCTATAATTTGTAAAATTATAACTCAGATATGTTCCCATAGTTATATCAGGGACGACACGCGTAAGGTAAATAAATATAGGTGGGTAGTTTTTAGCAATAAGACTGACGCCCGTATTCACAAACATTACTGTGAGGTCTCACAGTGCGCGTCGACGCACAGGGTGACACACGAACCAATGATAGAGCTCTATTCAACTCTGTGCATTCGATTGGCTGCTTCACTTAAGCAAGCATCGTTTGTGAATACGGGCGTAAGTATTTTACCATCAGCATTGCAAATAAAGTAGTATGTACCTACTTTATTTTAATCTTATCGGTTAAAGACTAAGTAATTCTTAACCCATTCTCTATTTCTAAGAGCAATGGGAAAATAGTGGTGAGCCATATCTTTAAAAAAACTCAGTTATTCAGAAAAATAAAAAATAAATCAACTATGTAGATTGTAGGTAGTTATAAAAAATCTCATGACATCACTTAACAAGTTATAAAAAAGTTACTTAACCCTTATAAAACAACGTTTCATTTTTTGCACAGCCGTGTTAAAATACCGTACTATGTATTTAAAACGTCAAAAATTCAAAATTGGGTTGTAACGTGAATGCCTTAAGGCTATAAATACTTGTCCGCTTGCCATCAAAGGTAGAATGACAACGTTAAATTTTTATGAATGACAAAAATGAAATCAGTAAATTATCGACGACTTGTCATACCAAGCATAATTTGATTTTTAATCTTACAAAAATTCAAACCAAAAAAACATTGAATATTTTTCTAAACTGGTAAAAAAACCTCAGAGTATTTCTCTGAAACTGGCTATAACTAGCATGACAAGAGATTGTTATAATATTTTTTTCATTAGGTATATTGGATAGCACAAAAGGTTTTTTATTAAATACCGTTATAAGGATCTTTCACCTGTTGACATGCCTAAAAATTGACATATGAACACTATTGCATTTTTTTGTAAGTGTCAGGAAAATATCAAAGAATTATTTGGCTATAGGTGTTGAAGGGTTAATCCTACTATCCTACTTATCCTACTAATGTTATAAATGCGAAAGTTCTGATGTCCGAATGTTTGTTACTCTTTCACGCAAAAACAACTGAACGGAATTTGATAAAACTTTACAGTATTATTGTTTATAACCCAGAATAACATATAGGCTATAATTTATGACAACCTGTGACAAACTAAATTTCATGCGGGTGAAGCCGCGGGCAAAAGCTATCTTATATTAATATAATATTCATTTGCAACATCGAGACTTTTGCAGAAGATTTTTTTCCCGTCAGAGGTCGTCCCATCCTGCTTAGATCCCAAGACAAGTTGATACCTTAATGCCTTAAGTTTAAAGTTGAAAATACCTCGCTTCTGTTGCTTGCACAAGGAAGTGCCAAGACCTCAGTGTGGCTTCAGGCAACGTTTTCTCAGTAAAGAGAATAAATTAAAAACTGTACAAATTGTAACGGTTATTCCCACCCTGGACTTTACTGTGACGTGTTTAGGTCGAAAGTCGTTTATAAAAAATATGGGATATGACAAAAAATATTAATTAACGGTTTTTGTCTTGTCGACGTTTCCGGTTCTTAATTGGTATAATTGCAACTGAAACGAAGACAAATGGATTCATACTTACCTACATGTAATTTGGGGTAATTGCTTGTTTGTGCGTCTTATTTGTAAACAAAAGTTTTTAGGGAGAATTTCCCTTCTTTGCTAAAAGGGCGTCACTGTTTCGAGGAAATTGTAATTTTCCGCTTTTTAAAGATTTTGCAGTCTTTAAGCATGGAAAAAAGATAATAGAACAATCCTCGCATAGTTTAAGGCTATTATTATTATTAAACACATGTAATACTAATATTATAAAGCTGAAGAGTTTGTTTGTTTGTTTACTTGAACGCGCTAACCTCCGGAACTACTACCACAGAATAAGTAATAGTACAGGTACAGAAGGATTACTCCGCAAGACGATTTAAATAAATGCGAGTCTTGCTGCGACGCGATACAGTGGAATTCAGCTCGCACAGCACTACGTACTTACAATTTTATTCACCTACAAGTTTTGTCTCTTTCTATCGCGTGCCTCTGAACTCTTCTTACGCTGTTAGGGTTGCTGTCTAGTGAAAAAAAAATATAAATCTACTTATATGTCATGAGGTACGTACCTCATGACACGTATGTATGTAAGTACGCATTCATTATGGAAAACCTTGGGAGAGGCCTTTGTCCAGCAGTGGACGTCATTTGGCTGAAACGAACGAACGCATTCTAAGCAGTAGTCATGGTAGGTTAGGTTCCTATAGGTACTATCCTAAGAATTATTGATTACCTACATGGCCAACATACCTTTCAGCATCTTTGGGAAGCGAAAAAAAAGATAAATCCGGTAGATTTCTTTTCGAATTTAAACACCCGAACGCCGCACAATATTTCTTTCTCTTTATGTCCATTTTTAAATAATACTTCGATCATAGAATTAGGTACTACAACAACGCACGCCAGCGTACTGACGGGCGCGCGCGTGACACTCGACTGATATAATACCCGCCGGCGGGGCGCTTCGCTGTAGGTAATTATCGGATGTACCGCGCGGAGTGAGCCAGGCCTGCTACTACGTAAAAAATGCGAAAAACAAGAAAATCTTTTTTCTACAGCATATATAGGCTATACAACATCATGCTACAATCAATAGGAGCAGAGCAACAATGAAAAATGTTGCGAAAATGGGCTTTCACGCGTACGAAGTCGCGGGCACAGCTAGTGTAAAGTATAATTGCTTTGAAAATCATCTTAATCATCAACATTATTAGGTTTTCCAGAACACGATGTCTTTCAAATAAATGCTATTGACATAAAATTCGGCATTTTAGATATATTTATTGAAACAAGAAACGAATAACTTGATGTTCACCCACACATCATCAGTGCAACTGTAAGAGCACGTTAAGCCTTACTGAGGTTTTATGATTGAGCCATTACTAAGGCCAACAGTGGCTCATAAAGTCTGATTAACCTGTTTAATCAGAAGTACCATCAACAGCACTTCAACCTTTACTCATATTTATTTCAAAATCGCACCTATTCCAACTACGTGAGACGCTAGTATCTACGTTGATGTGACGTCATCTGATTTTAAAAGACCCCCTTCAAAAATTTACAAAGCTACCTGACACTTTAAAGTAATCGCCAATTTCATTACCACCCTATATAAACACAGATTTGGTCTCGAATTTCACCACTGGCAACACCAATTAGCCCCCAAAACTATATTTAAGCCCCCATTATGGCCGAAAGGCAACTGACACCCAGACAGGGTAATTTTGCACCCATTCCGATTATGGGTTAATAATACCTATTGGAAAGGACAGTGAGGTACAAAAGTGGTACGAATTATGAAGTATAACTTAAGGTAGTTTAAAAAATACCTGTTCTATATTTACAAGCTAAATAAAACATAACTAAACACTTTAAATGCTAAAAGTTACTATAAAATGGATTAAAAAAAATTCACACTTGCGCCACACATATAGGAGACAGACCTCAATATAATTACATAATCATTAAAATAGGTTATTATATAGGGTGTCCAAAATAAGCACGTCACACTGATACTGGAGATAGCTGAGTCTAAGACGCATTGAACAAGCTTATTATGTTTTAAGATATGACCAATTTTATTTACTCATTTCCATAGAAAAGTTTGATGAGTTTCAAAATACTCATATTAGTTATTTTAAAAAATAGACTTAATATACTTTTTAATGCGTCTTAAGCTCATTTACCTCTGGTGTCAGTGTGACGTGCAAATTTTGGGACACCCTGTATAATCGACATAGTACGTATGCTGTATAAAAAAGTTTTTTTGTTGTTCGCATTTTTTTTGCATAATAGCACTGCCTACACCTGTAAAAGATACATCAGTTCTTAGCTAAATGTACAAAAGTCCGTTATTCAAAAGTAAAAACTTATAACGCTTTTGCACGCACCTGTACACCGTGTAAAACAAAAAAAGATAGGCAGTTACCCAAACAATGTGTGGAGAGTAGCCTCTAGCTGCAATCACTGTAATCTGAGTGGGGCCATATGGAAAGGTGGGTTTTGATGAGAAAACTCTTTTTAGGGTTCCGTATAGGAATTAAAATGAAGCACATTACCAGGAGAGCTACACTCGGAAAATGATATCGAACACCCGACGTGATTTGGTGAAGGTTGCGGGAGGTGCCTGGATGAAGGCAGCGCAGGACCGTACGTTGTCGAAATCCTTGGGGGAGGCCTTTGTCCAGCAGTGGACGTCATTCGGCTGAAACGAACTATAGCAAGATACCATTCGATTCCTCTTTCTCTAGTTCTTTACTTTGTACGGGACTAATCCAACCTATTGTTCCCACCGCTGCAACTCCTGTGTAGCCAGGATCTACAGCTTAACCGCCAATAGAAACCCAACCAGTGAAGGTCAAGGTTGTTGCGGAGGAAAGCTAAACTGTCATCGGACCCGCAACTAAATTAATCAGAAGAACATGGGAGTTCGAAGTAAGATTGAACTAACAACCTCAGTATGTAGATTTTTATCCAACAATGCTATTGTTACTCGCACTACGTTCACGAGATCAATTTATACCTTTTAATCCCAAGAACTCTTCCAAAAGAAATAAAAGCGTAATGTATGCAGTTCCCTAATCCGCACGGGAATACCTCTTACCGTTATTTACGATCCGTTAAATTATTAACGACGTTACACGTTACACGGATAACGCGTTAAAATAAACGTAACGAGGCAAACAAGGTGTTATAACCATTTTGTTAACGACTGTCTTGTACTCCTTGAAGATTGGGTTCAATTATAAACGGTTAATTATAGGGATTTTCAAAGCCGTGTACAACATTATAGATAATTTATAACGGTTAGGGATCAATAATTTCTATCTATAATGGTGTTTTATTAACAAACTTGAATTTTAACACAAGTCTCTAAGCTTTGTGTCAGAAGGTATTATTAATTGAAAGCTCAAACTGAGCTTAAAGCTCTATTTGTAACTTATGATTATGATTGGTTGACTTTCATCATCATTTCAGCCACAGGACGTCCACTGCTGAACAAAAGCCTATCCCAATTTTTTCCACATCGCCCGGTTGGTAGCGGCCTGCATCCAACGCCTTCCTGCTACCTTTATGAGGGCGTCGGTCCTTTGATTTGGTGTGGTTGACTTTAATGTTTATAAACTTTTTTTCTTAGTTTTTCAAAGCAAATACATGTAAAAATTATCTCATTGGAATCTTTTTGGTACCCTAAAATTCCTATTTCATCGCGCAACGTGTGGTCATAGACTTCCATCCATCCATCTATCTTGGCACTCAAATATTAGGCAGATCTAACCCGTACTAACCCATTCGTTAGCAACCGTGAACACATTGCCATCTACGTGTAATTTTCCTTATATATGGGTCGTTATAGGCGTAGACTGATTAGCTCTATAGACGCCGCACTAAATACATCCCTATAGGCCACTTCGTTCGTTTCAACAACGAACCAAATGATGTCCACTGCTGGACAAATGCTTCACCCAATGATTTCTATATTGACCGGTTGGTAGAGCGGCCTGCATCCAGCGCCTTCCTGCTATCTTTATTATGTTGTCAGTCCACATAGAGGGGGGGGCTACCCACACACGTCTACTCGAGAACTTTTCTGCCCCAGCGGCCATCAGCTCTGCGAGCTATGTGCCCCGCTTACTGCCACTTGATTTTAGCAATTCTGTTCCACTGCTGAACATAGGCCTATCCCAATGGGCTATAAAATGCTATAGAAGGATATTTGCCTTTGTCTCAGTAGTGTCTAAGTAAAGTCATGTCGATATTCAGTAGCGTTGGAGTAACGTAATGTCGAAGTAACGTTTGTTGGAGTTTACTTAGGTAAAGTCTGGTCTGTGAGCACGTAGAATTTTGTCCAATGACCCCAAGCTACCCATCCTTATCGCTCGCGCGTAATTATGTTGCTATCACGCTCGCACACTCACTGCGGGCGCACGTCGCACAGTCGCGACAGCAATATGATTACGCGCGGACGATAAGGATGGGTAGCTAGGGGTAACGTAATGTCGAAGTATCGTTTGTTGGAGTTTACTTAGGTAGCCCCCCAATAATTTCCAGATTGCCCGGTCGGCAGCGGCTTGCATCCAGCGCCTTCCAGCTTTTATGAGTTGCAGATTCTAATCTCCAAAGTGGTCTGTGTCGTCTGACGATAAATTGTAGCAAATGTGTTAACAGTTTCAGTGCTGCGATAAATATGATTCATGAACGCTGGTGGGTGAGACGCCTTGTAATATTGATGTAAACTAAAATATAGGTTACAGCTTGGTTATTGAGTGGTCTTGTTTTTAGTTTATTAACGTGGAGTGAGGAGGTAGTAATTAGGTTTTGGTCTAGACGCCAAGATTCCTGCTTAGGGCTCGTGCTTAAACTTGTCAGCCGATAGATGGGCCCGATTCTAATTTAAAACTCATAAAAAGTCATAAAACTCATTGTCACTCACTCATTTTTGCAAATATCATTTATTGGTTCATATCAGTACTAATAAAATAACTGAAACCTGATACAATGGTCATTCCTTTTTAATTATAAAGAGATGATTAAATTTCCCATTCACTGTGTTCACACCCCTTTCCCTATAATCGGATAAAAGCAGAAATTTCATCCAATTTGTATGAACTTTTTAATCAAAGCCAGAGAAGTTTCATTGTTCGACTTTCAGGAAAAAAGGCCTGAGCTATACATACAGGGTGTTGATTTCAATCCTCGCCATATTTAGGGAGTTGATTAAGTAGCTTAGTCTGATCACGAATCAGTAAAAAAACTTCGAAAAAAATTTAAAATTAATTTTAAGTTTAGTTAGTCAAATTTATTTACACTACCTACTTTACGAGGCTACCTTCAGTAGACTATCCAACATGATAAGCGAGCAATCCGCGTAGTTCGATGGTGCCGCAGTGTAAACGTATTGCAGTATTGCGAGCCACAGTACAGTTGAAGTGGCACAGAAAATATTCGCAAAAAATTTCACTTTCGTTAGTAATTTTTTTTGGTGTATAATACGTTTATATAAGTCATAGATCACCTAAATAAATATGGCGAGGATTGAAATCAACACCCTGTATGTAGGGCGATAGAACGGCTATGGTATGTGGGCTTAGCCAAACTTTTTCAATTTGTTCAGTGAATAGTTAAGTTTTAATTGGTGGGTCCACCATGTCAATCAGGAACTGCTGATGTGAGTTCCTCACTTCCTCTTTTGCCATTGCTTCTCAAACTCAAACTTAAGGTTTTGTTGACCACGGCTTGAATTAAGAACTGCCTTAATTCCTGAACTTAAGATCGAAGTTTAAAAGAAGTTTGACAATTGTTAAAACACAAATAAAGTTGCTAAATATAACAAGACACTTTTAATTAATGATTGCAAAACTAGTTAGACTGTTTTGAGGCTCACACTACTCGTAAAACTAATGAAAGTACAAGAATGACCACAAAAAATATTGTCTTTATTCATACTGGGATAACTTTAGTCATTTGAAAAAGTTTTTTTTTTATATCATACAAAAGAATAAAAACATAAACTAATTAAAATATCGAAGTCACTGAGTTTTATTCCTTAAAGATCCAGTATCTTGTACCTAACCTAGGGTCACACAGTCTAAAGCCCGATCTCTGAGCACGTAGAATTTGGTCCAATGACCCGAAACTACCCATCCTTATCGCTCGCCCGTAATTATGTTGCTGTTGCGCTCGCACACTCACTGTGGGCGCTCGTCGCACAGTCGCGACAGCAATATAGTTACGCGCGAGCGATAAGGATGGGTAGCTTGGGGTCAATGGACAAAATTCTACGTGCTCAGCAACCAGACTATAGAGCTAGACTAAATTTTAATTTTAATAAAAAGGCATGTGCTGGGGTCCTGAACAGTACTTGAGAATCATTGACAACCCGCCTTCCCAAATTTCAGGCTACCCTCACTCAACCGGTAATTTTAATTAAAAAAAACGTTCAGCAATGAATTATTTTTTGAAGTACACTCAATGGTTGATTCAATTTGGTGAATTGTTCTCGGATAGCTTTTTCGTTAGGACTTTTATTATTCGCCGAAAATGGGGTTTTGATGCTATTCTGCCTTAATTAGTTGTTTCTTTTTGTTTGTTGTTCTGTCAAGACATAATGATGCTATGAATAAATTGGCAGTTTGCGAGTTAAATTTTCATTAAATTCTGGTGGGACCACTTTTCCTGTGTAATTCCCTTTTGAACTAAGGTACTTGATACAAATAAGGCCTACGTTCTAATAAGGCCTATACATCAGAAAACACAGATAAATAAATCCTACCGGGATAATACTTCAAGGACACGTACTCATATGCCCTTTAACCCAGTAGAGAGCAAGAGCGTCCCGATCCACGATCCCAGCACCAATTGGTATGCGTTCTTCTAAGGTGGTGGGTGATTTCGTGCTCTCTTATAAAAATTCGGCGATTTCATCTTAAGTTTTTGGTAAAATGACGCTGTTTTAGATTAAGCTATTCTTAGTAATCGTTTCTAAATATTTCTTACTAGCTAATAATTACCTTAATTTGTACTACTGGCTATAGATGCATTATTTGTAAATTTTTAAAGACAACGAGAGCGAGATGTCTAATAAGGCCTAGGCCTTATTTCAGCATGGTAGGCCATATTAGATACGTATGTCAACACCTGATTACGGACAAATTCATTAAACTAAATGAGTCAAAGAGTAACAAAATATTTATTTAATAAGAATGTTACCAACAACACAGAAAAGAAAAAGAAAACAGTGTCAAAAAACATAACAAAACCTGTAAAAAAACAAACAAAATACAAAACCAATATAAAAAAAAAGAAAAAAAAGCCGTATGTATAAATCTAAAGGAAAGGAGAATAAAAGCTGGTATTATCATGCCTGTCTCGAAGAGAAAGTAGCAGATATGCGACCATAAAGGACTGCTTTAGGTGGTATCACAAAGATTGTGTAGGAGTTCGTAAAGATGATTCAGAAGCCTTTTTATGCCCTGGTTCTAACAAAAAATTATGTCTCATTTTGTTTACAAAAATTCAAGACTAAATGATGTTCCTAAACTGATTTATTTGAAAGGTTTTATGTGTAGGCCTTATTCGAACACGGTGTTTTAATAAGCCCTATGCAAAAAAATAATAATGTTTGTTTTTGATATTTTTTTTGATAATATATGTAAGGAATCATTACTTTGTTACTATGAATATTTAATTTTATCTATAATTTATGTATAATTCTTAATAAGTGGAATTTAAGTTTATCTAGAGATGTAGAGTATATTTATGTTTACTTGGTATGTAAAATTTTGATAACGCAAACAAATCGACGTGTTTAATGTTATGAGACCGCATTTTGTTTAATACAATCACAATTTTAAGGTCTAGAGGCATTTGAATCATATAGGCCTTATTCCGTGTAGGTGATTTAATAAAGCCAAAATCAGTGGTTTCGTAATTTGCTTATTTTGAATAGATTTAGTTAAAAATTGTGTTATTTTTTGTAATATTGCTAAAATTAAAGGATGGAAGAAGTTAATTAACCTTGATTTTGTTGATTAGCGTTAATATTTATTGAAATATAAGCATTTAAAGTTAGGTAGGCCTTATTTGTATCAAGTACCTTATGTTTTATTTGATTACGCGGAAACGAAAACGTGGAATGGTTTTTGTGGATTCGAAACGCATTTCGGGGAATCTAAATTTAATATAAAGCTTTAATTCTTGTTCATTTTGTTACTTTAATTCGACAGAATTTTATTGCCTATTTCCACAAATTAAAATTGCTCCACTGGTACAGAATAGGCAATAATAGGCATAGTTCTAATACTGTTTTAAAGATTGACAACGGCGATGTACTTACAAGTATGTAGGTAATGTAGACGCGATTAATTTTATATTGAAATCATTCATTGTGATTGATATCATACTAACAGCAGAATCGATCGTTTCATCCACGAAGACGCGCCCCACCAATTTTTGGTCTCGGTCGCGCGGGGTGCGGGGAGTTTGATCCGAGCAATCGGAGCGTCATTATTGTAGTGTACGTGTGGATGATTCAGCGTGTACCGATAACACTCAAACATTAGCGGAAGAATGGCGGGGCGCGTCTTCATGGATGAAATGATATAGGTATATCTACTCAGCTATGCGCTAGACCTGAAGGTACCTAAATGGTGGACAACAATGAACAAACTACTGCGTTTTTATAACTGGTACGGAAACGGATCTTACAAGTGGACATCCAAGATGGAGTATTGAAATAAATTGTGAGCCCGAACAAAGCAAAATAAAATTTCCTTCAGCTAGGGGTAACGACGCCTCCTTTCGACCTCCCAACCATTAATCCATGTTTGAAATAAAATATTCCTGAAAGCATTTCATCTTTGCACAATGCTTTTTGGAAATACAGATGGTTAGAGCCTTTGTGCAACTAAAATACCCACGTGATTTCGTGAATTTAAAGATGGTAGCACGGTGTGGATATCAAGCATTGTCTTTGATTCATTTAAAAGAAAAAAAGAAAGAAGGGAAAAAATATATTTAGTAGGTACCAAGAAAAAACAATACAAAGCAATTTGTTTTAAAAAAATATGGCAATTTTTTTGCTTACAATGAGGCCATAACACAGGGAGAAGGTTACGGCTACTGCATGCTGCAGATTTTTTTTTACATTTTTGAAATATTTTAAGGTATTTGTCGCTAAAAATACTAGTACCCCTGTTGAACCCCTCTAAGTCTGGGTTGCACCATCTTATTTTAACTTTGACAAACGTTAAAAATCTGTCAGAGTCCATACAAAAAGCACCGGTTATCGTTAAAGTTAGGTGGTGCAACTCAGCCTAACTAACTAAGCTAATAAATGCAAACACTGCTTCAGCAGGATTCGAACCCGCAAGAGTCGACATAGTTTGTGCCAACATTCGCGATAGTTTCCCATATAATACGGAGACGGTCCTATAAAATTAATGACCCGTACATTACGGGAACTAATTTCGGTAGTAACAATGTTCTGGGGTTCTTGACATAGAAATGTAAGCTGAAGGTATACACACTATTATAGTACCTTCTATCTATATAAAAAAACAACTATGTAAAATACTATTAAACTATGTAAATTACTATATAAAATATACTAAAAGTATTACCATACTAGTAAAGAGAAAAGATTTGTAATTTTGTATGTTTGTAACGAATAAAGTCAAAAACTATTGGACCGATTTGAAAAATGCTTTTACTATTGGAATCCTACTTTTTTAATATAGGCACTATTTTAAAACCTTTTATTTTCTCCTGTCGCAAAATCCGTTTTAATAAAAAAGACTAGTTCGTTCGTTTCAGCCGATAGACGTCCACTGCTGGACAAAGGCCTCCCCGTCCCTCAATAGGCTAGTACTCCCACTAAAATATATACCTACCTACCTACACAAATCTATAATATAAAAATGAATCGCAAAATGTGTTGGTAAGCGCATAACTCAACAACGCCTGGACCAATTTTACCAATTCTTTTTTTTAAATGTTTGTTGAAGTCCAAGGATGGTTTTTACAGCGAGAAAAGTTTGAATAATTTCCGGGTAAACCCTAAAAAACTCGAAACTTCACCCCTAAGGGTAAAACGGGGTCCTCGCGTACGAAGTCGCGGGCGGCCGCTAGTACATAATAGAATTGACGCACAGATTTCCTACAATCCCATATTAAGCAAACCCTGGCAACATTATTAGACCACAAGCAGTATTTAATCAAATGATATTAAAACATGTCACATCTCCCGTGACGCAGAACTTGACTAGGGTAACGCTGCGCCGGGTAACGCCAAACACAATAAATTGCACCGTGTAACACACGCCTCACTTCTTTGTAATGAGTTGGTTTAATTCCGCCGTGTGTGTTGTTGACTCATATTATCTTTAGAATGAAGAAAATATTTGGGTTTTTGAGAATCCACTCAAGTGTTTTTTTTTTGCCTAAAGTTTTGGAATCAAAATTCTTGTTATTTCAAAGAGTTATTTCATTTCTATTTGAAAATTAAAAGTTCGTGTGATGTTGTTTTTCCTTTTCTTTTTTTTTATCCACAACGATTGATGGTTGTAGATAAAAAAGAGGAAAAAAGCTCTTGGCCTGCATCTCACCTGATGGAGTGAAATGATGACTGTTTCACATCTATTTTGGAGCGCCATGGCGCAATTTTGAGTAAACCCAACGAGTTGGCGCCTACGCCAAGTTACTGAGTTGGCGCAACAAAATTTCCTATTACCCGTGTCTACGCAGAACACACAGGGGAAGCAAACAAACGGGGATATTGCTCTGTCTTGAATTACCAACAACTTACTCGTAGTTAAGGGCCAGCGCAGACCTGGGAAAAAAATCAAGAAAACAATTCAAACAAAATCCTAACTTTTATGTCAAAAAACTTTTTTATTTGTCTGGGCTGGTGCCAATTGTTCTTGAGGAGCCGTGACATGTTTATTTCTTGCGTTACCAGCGCTTTTCCACGTTTCACCGCCGGTCGCGGACCAGAACTCGCTGACTGGCCGGGGGTTTTATTTCATTAGGGCCACGAGGAAAAAATTGTATAAAAAACAGCCGGAGAAGGAGAAGCTTCGGACGAATATCCAAGCTAGGATATTCGTCCGAAGCTTCTCCTTCTCATGGCTCCGTTTCTTTGACCTCCATCGCCGTCACCGTGAGGACACCGTCAGGTTTTAGCCTACTGAAGCCCACTTTCGTCCCCATCGGCCAGTGGTTATGCGCAAAGCGTTTGCCAAAAAAAAAGGTGTACGCAGACCCTAAGAAAATATTCCCGTTTTCACCCCACAGGAGTAATAAACCAAGCTCCCGACTTCATTTAGTTAAGTATCCCGAATATTCTAACTTCCGCGAAGAAAAATACTTATTGATTTCAAACGGGAAAGTTTCCATTGCCAGGGAACGGGAATAAGTTTTTGGAATTCTAGGATTTTTGGATTTGTCCTGACTAGATTTTGCCGACGACTTTGTCCGCATAGATTTCGAAAAAGTAAAAGAGCAGAGAGAATAGCAGCCGATGCACGATGTGCCATTTTGGTTATTCCTGATAGCAATATTAACAATTTAAACTTACTAAAAATCCGCTTAGTATTTTTCGGGCGAAAGAGAAAACAAGCGTCGAACAACAACGAAACGTAAACAGTAATAGTGACTGAGTTTCTTGCGCTGCTTCTTCTCAGCACTGGCCCATTTATTGTCCTCAAGCAGTGGTAGCGTTAATACTGGGACGTGTAAAAGTGCTTTTTTAAAGCCTATTTGCAGAAATAAATGAGTTTTTTTATGAGTTTTTTAATAATGTTGTATTCCGGTAGTTTGAAGTAAGATAACCAGTTGTTCTGTGATTTAGCTAATTTATGATTCCGGGAGAAGCTCTCTTCCACCTTCAGCCTGATCATCACTTTCCATCAGGTGAGATGCAGGTCAAAGATTGAGGGTTCCTCTTTCTGGCACAGTTAGGTTAAAAATAGATTTGAAGATGGTTCTCTGAAGAAATAAAGTTTTTCATTTTATAAATAACTTATGTTTGTGTGT
The DNA here is from genome assembly GCF_004193835.3 of Ostrinia furnacalis. Classification (NCBI taxonomy): domain Eukaryota; kingdom Metazoa; phylum Arthropoda; class Insecta; order Lepidoptera; family Crambidae; genus Ostrinia; species Ostrinia furnacalis. The sequence continues at coordinate 62,314 of NW_021133089.1, read as the reverse complement.
AGGTAAAGGTTACTCATAAATCTGCGCTTATTTTCCTTCTACCCACACAAATCCCAGCCCCAGCCGAGGTATGTTTGACAATGATTTGGAGAGAGCAATAAATATTAAATTGTTATAAGAAAGAGGCCCAAAAGTATCTGATTCTGTATTGAGGAAAGAGGCAAACAATTCCGCTTGATTCTAAATAATTTGTAGATGGAGGTTGTGATTCTCTTTGCAATAACACAAATCTGTAGAAGGGAATTCCATTGCCGTTTCATTAAATGGAACGGAAACGTACCAGAGTAAAATAAATAGTCTTCGGACCCTGAAGAAGGCAACTTATTCAAATCGACCGATTCATGCCCACCACACTAATGCTTTAGTTGCTCGCGATTTATAGACCACTTTCAATGGGAAATTTCCTGGCTTTTACAAGGATATAGAGCAGTGAGCAGTAATAGATGGCAAATATGTTTAATGAAAGAGTGGCAGTGGGCGATGCAAATAGCTCGTAGAGCTGATGGCCGCTGGGGCATAAAAGTTCTAGAGTGGCGACCACGGGCCGGAAGACATAGTGTGGGCAGGCCTTCCTCTAGGTAGACCGAAAATCTGGTGAAGGTCGTCAGAAGTACCTGGATGCGGGCAGTATCATTGCAGCTGAAACGAACAAACGAAGCTTTAACACTGAAAAATATTCTTTGATTTAACTACCTATCTCGAGTTAGACAGAGAGAATATCCACATATTTTCTGATTCCACTAGAAGAACTTTAGTTTAAAAAAAAGTAACGAACGAAGTGAAATCCCCCTTTATTAAAGCTGAATAAAGGTAGCTACTGAACAGAACTATATTTTTAGTAGCGATATTTGACTTGAAAACTCAGTATCTATTTCAAAATTACTCTGTACACAAGGCCAAATTTCAACCTTCAACTCACTAATATCAACCTTACCTTCATAGCATTAAGGCGTTACAGATCACTGAAATGACTGTAAATTATGCCGTTTTGAATGACGCTCGCGAATGTAATGTATATTGACAGTTAATGCTCTGGGGCTTTCTTACTTAGGTAATGACATTGCCTAAAGTGGGGGGAAGTGGGGAGCTATTTCAATCAAGTGGGGCAATGATCGGAATTTAGTACATGAGGTTAAGGTCCGCTTTTTCAGGTTAGTTAAGAATACAGATAGACGTTTTTATTGGGTTAAGTATATTTTGACTATGAAAATGACATTTGGAAGCCTCTGTGGTCTAGGATCACCTGGCTCAGACCCAGAGGTTCCGGGTCGATTCCCAGTGGGTGCAAAATTTTCTGCTCGGTTTGGTTGGTGGTTGGGCTTGTTCTAGGTCCGCTTGGCTCTGAAAATCATTTGGGGAATCCTATATTCAGCAGTGGACGTCTTAAGGCTGAAATCAAAGCTACATCCGATATTCGCAAGTGCCTAATAATCAGATTATAGATCGTTTCATCCACGAAGACGCGCCCCACCAATTTTTGGTCGAGGGAAGCGCGGGATGCGGGGAGTTTGATCCGAGCAATCCGAACGTCATTGTTGTAGTGTGCGTGTGCACTCATGGATAATTTAGCGTGTACCGATAACACTCAAACATTAGCGGAAGAATGGTGGGGCGCGTCTTCGTGGATGAAACGATCTATAAAAACGAAGATAAACGTGTTAAACTATAAGCAAACCTATGATTTAAATAGTTGACTGGATCTTAACAGTACAAGCCTTGCTTTAAAAATACTATGGCGCCAAGCAAAGTATTGTTCTGATAAAAGTCTACAAGTAAACAAAACATGAAACGCCATGACTTTTTAACCGAACAAGGGGGAACAAGAACCAATCGACAGCGGAATCGGTAATGGAAAACTTTCGTATCATTCGTTACTGGGTACAGTCAGCCACGAACACGATATAAGGGACTATTTCTACCTCTCGTTCCCACCGCTGCAACTCCTGTGTAGCCAGAGCCAAAGCTTGATCGCCAATAAAAACCCAACCAGTAAAGGTCAAGTTTGTCTCGAGAGAAAGTTAAATTGTCAATGGACCCGCAACGAAATTATTCAGAAGGTGGAAACGATAAGTGGTTTCACTCGATTATTTCTAAACTACAAGATATAAAATACTGGTTACTGACTGATCCTGAAAGTGCTTCACCAGCTCTATCAAATTTTATTAATAACAGGTTACAGAATCAACTGGATCTATCCGCAAATTCAGCTTTTCCAGTTTTTTTATATCTTGTACAGTTTAGAAATAATCTAGTGAGATTACTTATCGTTTCCACCTTCCTTATCGTATAAATTCTTCATTATGCTTCTTTTGTTTGCAATCAAGAAAACCTACGAGTAAGTAGGTATTTGTTTTTTTCTTTAGCTTACCAAGCGTCGCAGCCGACTGTATGTGAGATAATAGAGTGCAAACATTCAAGAGCATCCGAAAGAGGTCACGTCTCTGAGAAGGTGGAAATATTCGTATACATCATATATATAGAACACCTACTCTTCTGGAAGTTAGCAGGCCCTATAAGCATCTTGTACCTACCTACTTACACTGTTGAAATGAACACGCTCTAAAAACAAAATTATGCCTTTCAATTTAGTTTCGAGCATACGAGTAGATTAAGTCTTTAATTATGATTGAGTTTCAATATGTAGATCAAACAGGACAGAATCTATGAAATAACAAATAGATTTTTTATTGATTAATGCGTATGCAATGCATATTAAAAACCAGTGAGTAGGAGAGAGAGAGCCTTGTAAATCTTGGGATCGGTTTCATCTGTAAAAGATAGATAACCACTCAATTCTCTCTGTATTCTGCAATCGATTATGACGACTATAAGAGATTCTCTGTTTCGTGAAATGTGAGATCTTGCAACTATTTTTTTAATGTAAATTTAAAATTTGTTACGTGGGTAAGTGATTCTTATATTGACATCTTTCTGCCTATAAGCCACGCTGCAGACTAAAGACTTTTTATCGGCCGTTAGCTTGGTCGAGCTATTGATCACTATTAACATGACTGTATGGAAGTGCGCACATAATTTACACCGATTTGTTATCGGCCGAATCCACATGCAAATTCAAATCCGACCCAACTATCGGCCGACCCTAAAAAAAGTCTGACGTCTGTACGATGTCTAATACCTACGCCTACGTCCGTAGCTCTCCAGTCGAGGTCATGTCAAGTGCACCCCACTCGAGCCACAAACCGCTACCCATGTGCAGGAAGGGTGCTATTGTTTGTACTGCCGTAACAATCTAATCTACAATCTAAGTGTAGGGCTCATCCATTCCAAGTTATAGACTTTTCTACTTTGTGTTTAACCTCCTTTAAAGGTTCAGCCAAACCAACGCGATCACACGCGATCAGCCGGCGTGCAGCGATGGCGATCAATGCATTTAAGTCTGATCGCCATCGCTTCACGCCGGCTGATCGCGTGTGATCGCGTTGGTTTGACCGAACCTTAAGTCGAATCGAGGGTGTACTAGCTTAGAAATAAAAGCCAAACTCAGTACACAACGACTTTGGCTATCAAAAATGTGAAGATGATCCAAAACCTTTACGATATGAGTCGCTAAAGACTTCAACACCGCGATGCAAGTAAGCACAGCGCCATCTATTGACAGTTTTGCGAACTAAATTCTACTATAAACGCAATTAATTGACTGGACTTGACTAGACCATTCTTACAAATTGTTTCGATCTGACGAATTTAAATACAGTTCGAAACACGTCTCTTCCATTTCCCATGCATCCTGTAATCCTGTTAGATAATTTTGTGGTTATAGAGAAAAAACCACATCCGACTGTACAAAAGTTGTTAGTAATTCATCAGAACGAGGTCACGTCTCTCTGAAGAAAGAATGTATGCGAGTCGTAGAATCGTAAAACATAATGTGTTTCACACTTCCCGACTGCTGCCATTGTTTCTATTTTTGTTAATTGGGAGCTTTGGAAAGCTTGGATTGAAGCTTTCGAGAGTTCATTAAGATTCGGATAGAATAAGATTGTAGCATTTTGTAGCTAAGCTCGGAGTTTCCCAATGCATCAAATCCAAAATGAGACATCGGTATAATACCCATTGTATCTAAGTACTATATTATTGTAGGTTAGGTACTATAGTACAATCGAAATAGCTCGCAGAATAGGCTAGTTTCCTAAAAAATCTTTTAGTTCGTCAATTAGATTATCAAAAAATATTGGACACGTATATTTATATTTGTCAATCAAACAAGTAATTACGAAGTTATGATGCGCTGAAGTTCCGCTCGACGTCGGAAAGTGCTACACTTTTAAGCACGACATGACCTCTGGGAATTTTCTTTTTACTAATTTAAGTAAACTCTTGCTTTTTTACCCAGGAAACATCCCTATTGCTAAACTTAAATGGAAGAGGGTGGGTCACGTATTTCTTAGAACAGTGTGCTTCTTATCATGAGTTAAAAATGACATTAATGTATGACAGATTTCTCAGCGCCAAGATTCTTTATAGATTTTTTGACGCATACCTTACGTAATCTCATAGTAAGCCCACAGGTATTACAGTAGTTTTCAAAGAATATGTACATATTTTATTACTACGATTTATGGATATTATACAGCTCATTGAACCATTACTTACTTCAAAATTAAACTTACGGCCGTATTCACAAACGATGCTTGCTTAGGTGAAGCAGCAAATCGAACGCACAGCGTTGAATAGAGCTCTCTGTGATTGGTTCGTGTGTCACTGTGAGACCTCAGTAATGTTTGTGAATACGGGCGTAAAAATCATGGTTTTATTTTTGTAAAGCCGCCATAGACGTCTGACATAACACCTTCGATCCTTGGCAAGATACATGCAAGGGAAAAATACTATAATTTCGCATACAATTGAAGCACATTAATAGTCAAATTGGTTTCTAACTATCATTTTGATGGACACTAACGACTGCCAGCTATTAGAATAGCATTTCGCAGAAAAATACTATCAGATATATTAGTACCATTAACGTCAAAGCAATATTGGAAAGTTTTGAGTGATTATCGTGTGCATGCAAACTTCTGTGTTAAGAATAAAAAAACCTTTTTTCGATTGTGAAGGTTATAAAACTCTAAAAATCCAGTGTCAGACCTTATGAGCCGCCATTGACGTCTGACGTAGCTTAATCGGATCGACAACTTATCTTCCCGCTAAAGTTATAAGTTCCCTATTTTCAAAGAAAAAAATTAATAAAGGGAAAAAAATACTCGTCCTTTTGTCACGAGACATACGAGTTGTGACAAATTTACACATGCTTTTCCGTGTGACAGACAAGTGGAATCTGTGACAAATCGACAATAACCAAAAAAGTTTTAGTTCTCCTGTTCAAATCGACCTTAGTAGATAGATTACAACTTTCTGTGCACCAATAAAATCAGAAATTAAAATTTAGAAAGCTCTCACAGTTTATTTAAACTTTTTCGCGGCACACACGAAACATCAAAAAGTCTTAATGATATAAACTTTATCATAACTCTAACAAATGATATGATTAATCAAAAACATTAATGAGAACGGTATCGATGTAATTTCCATAGGAAATGTATTACAGTGTTTAATGCATTCGGCGATTAGACAACACTACACGCCAGGGACGGCGCTATGTAGTAGAGAGCCAACTGCTTCAAAATTTTATTTGTTTAATTTAATAAATAAATATGGACATTATTCACAGCGCCATCTAGACCCAAACTAAAAACAGAATCAAGTAATTTAGTCTACTATAGGAGCACGACTCTATTAGAGGCATATTAAGGATTTGGCCTATACTCCCCACATTGGGTAGACGGCTTGGGACGGCCTGATGTTCGCATATTTGTCCCTTAGTAGCCTTTTACAACATCGGTTTAAATAATCTTGATTTAGAAAAGGTAGTTCACTTACATGAGATTTTACTAGGAATGACAAATCCACTCACATTTAAATATTTCTCCGCCATTGATATGAAAAGCTTTTGTTTCTTTTTCGTTAACGGTACTTTAAGTCAATGCTGAAAATCCAGTCGAAACAAAAAAAGATTTTTTATTATTCTAAAATAGGTATGTTTAAAAGTACGATACCAAGAAACGTAATACTCACAATATACTAAAACCTCGTTATTTCCAAGACAAGGCCAATTAGTATCAATCTTTTAATCCAAGAATACTGTGTCTATAATAATAAATGAATCTGTTACAGGGATGTTATGGATATCCGTACCCGTAACCGAAACTCTCGGATATCCAAAATAGAAACCGTTCAAAATTTCGGATAATTTCCGAAGTAAGGGCAAAGTCTAGATTTTTTAACATTTTTTGTTAATTGTCTTAAATGACTAAGTAGGTACCTACTAATTATAGTATAGGTACTTAGTCATTTAATAACTTATTAAGTTTTTTTTTTTTAATTTGATGGACTGTAAAAAGAAATGATATTATTAGACTAGAAATAAAAGAACATCTTGCTATTACTATATTACATTTTAAAATTCTAATATCCGTAATAAAAAAATTCCTCAACAGGCGGATAATCCGAAATTATTTTCGTAACCGAAACCGGTATAATTTTATTCTTATATTATTATCCGTATCCATAACCGAAGTATTATCCATAATCTGTTGTAACAAACAAAATAAGTAAACCTAGTATTCGTGTCCTACAACACTGCGAAATCGATTTGAAACTATAGTTTACGAGAAAAAGGTCGGACAAGGGTTGAACATTGTTTGAAAAATTGACAACCCTTTTGAAATATCTTTATTGCCAATATTTGATCTAGTTTCGTGATCATAATAATTGTTCTGGGTGTTCTTTGAACGGTGTTTGAATCTATAGGTCTAGACCTAAAGATTTCCATAACGACCGACCGGCTGCGCTGTGCTGTCGATGCCAAGTCATTCTTGACTTGCAACAGAGTCAACTCGTCACAGGGAAAAGAATTCGTGATCATATCTCAATTGTTCTGGGTGTTCTTTGAACAAGCTACAAGCCCTAGCTGAGTTAGTGCCTTAAGAATAGAAGCTGCACGGAATGGGACTTCAGTAGGCCTAAGATGCGCGCCGTGATAGGCGGTTATCACGCCATTTTATCGATTTTGCCCATACAAATTGACGTCGATAAAAGTTATCACGGCGCGCATCTTAGGCCTACAGGTGTGCTTTAGATTCGTACGCTATGCTCACGTCTTAATATGTCATTGTCACTCTTTCCATGCCGCTCCCTTACCTCAGGCACTGACTGAGTTATACTGTACTAGACTAATAGTATTGAGTTAGTATTATAACTATCCTATTTTAGATAATACTAATGTTACATTTACTAATTGCTAGATTTGGTAGTAATTTATAGGAATGTAATTAAAGTGGTTAGTTGTGTCTAAAATTCTAAATAGAGCATAATCAGCCTATTATAACTAATTTTATGGACACAAATTTTAGACAATAATTGGCGCTTTAGATATTACAAGGTTATCTGCTATTATCACATTATATAGTGAACATTTTAGCACGTTTACAGTAAAATTATAATACGTGATGCTAGTCCTTATTTTTTCTTCATGTATGAGTATGTATGCATAGACTTTGAATGACAATAGATTAGAATAAAAGAAAAATAAAAACAGATTTGCGGGATCCAGTCCTGCATTGGATCCCGCACAACTGGACTGTCGTGTGAATATACAAATTGTGGCTTTGAAATACGAACTACAAATTCGAACGGATCAATTTTTTGCGGGACTGCAAACGGGATGTTCGTGTGAACATTAATACTAAAACACTTAGGTATACTACTAAATGGGATCCTTCAAAAAGCAGGATATCTCCGTCGGAACAAGCCCTAAGGTGTAGTAACTATAATGTATGTTACCAAAACACACAAAAACACGAAATAAAGACCAAAAATGTCCCAAAATTAACCTAAAACATTTTAAGTGGGTATATTTGCCCATAAACAGTAAACAATTTGCCAGCATTAAGTTGTATCAATACCATCCAGTACACAGGGGGCGCCACAGTCGCTAAGTTACTGGTAGGGTAATGAGCATTATAAATATCCCCGTTTCAAGGTCCCTCGGGATAGATAATGCCCTTATCGAGGACAGAATACGAAATACAAAGACAAAGCAAGANCGAATTAAGGATCTATGCATAATGGTCCTGAATATAAACAGCTATCGACTATGGAGGTGTTTTAAGATGAACCAATTCCAACAAAAGTCCCATGCGCTCGGAACACTTTGAAACTTACGGTCGCCTATTTTTCCGAAATATCCGATTATATGACAGAATCGTCACTATAGAAATTTAGAATTGTTAATTCTTAATAGTAAACTGCCACTTTTTTTCCAAAAGTCTTCAGTTTAATAAAGGAAACTGGCCAACATAGTCGAATCGCCATTCGTGACGAAAATGTGAGCTTTTACACGTCTCGTCAAACAACTGACTATTTGAACACTCAAAATATGAAATAAACAGGTCCAACGCTACAAAATTTTTACTTGGAATCTAAACACTTCTTTTGGTACCCATTATATTAAAATTAAATGCGTGAACAGCGATTTATGTAGCCAGAAGCAACTGTCGGTGCGGTCAAAAACCATGCTTTGGAGGTGCCTCAAGCTGAGTGGAAAAAATGCTATGAAAAGTGTTTTGGATACATTAAAAAGTACATAAATCATGAAAGACAATACCAATAAACGCAATCAATACTATTTTAATAATATACTATTTTGTTTTCATAGTTAGGCTCACAACTTAAATAGTGTCCCACGTAGAGCATAATCAGCCTATTATAACTAATTTTATGGACACTAATTTTACACAATAATTGGCGCTTTAGATATTACAAGGTTAGCAATTATCACATTATAATTCGTGAACATTTTAGCACGTTTACAATAAAATTATAATACGTGATGCTAGTACAATACCTACTTTTTTCTTCATGTATGAGTGAGTATGTATGCATAGACATAGACTGACGTTGTATGAGAATAGATTGGAATAGAAAACATAAAATAAAAACAGATTATAATTATCTTACAAGACCACGGCATCCAGTTTTGCGGGATCCAATCCATTGCGAGACTGCAAACGGGATGTTCGCGTGAACATTAATACTAAAACATGTATACTACGAAACGGGCTCCTACAAAAAGCGGGATGTCTCCGTTGGAACAAGCATTTATATGTAGTAACTACATACAAACAATGTATGTTACCTAAACACACAAAAACACGAAATAAAGACCAAAAATGTCCCAAAATTAACCTAAAACATTTTAAGTGGGTATATTTCCCCATAAACAGTAAACAATTTGCCAGCATTAAGTTGTATCAATACCATCCAGTACACAGGGGACGCCACAGTCGCTAAGTTACTGGTAGGGTAATGAGCATTATAAATATCCCCGTTTCAAGGTCCCTGGGGATAGATAATGCCCTTATCGAGGACAGAATACGAAATACAAAGACAAAGCAAGCGCATAATCAACAGCTGGGGGCGTTTATAAAAATAAATGGCCTTTTGCGGGCTTTGAATATGAAATAATGTGAAATGTTGTGTTTATTTTTGGTGAAAGTAAAAAATAAAAGAGATTTCGGCATTAAACTTTTCCACGTTTACAAATAATTCGATTCTGTTGGATAACGAGATTTCTTCGACAATCTTTAGATAATTGGATACAGTCAATGGGAAATCGGGCTACCTACACATTTCTGTAGAAAAATGACACTTTTCTAGACACGCGGCAGCGTGTTAAGCCAAGTTCAAGCAAAGGAAGGCTTTTTTCAAGTCACATTTTTTATGGTAGGTACAGTCACGGAATGAAAAGGTTCGTCAATTTTCAAATTGATTCCTTCAACGAATCGCGAGCACATATTACCTTTTGAAACTATGTTACAGAATAATCTCGAGTTAGAGAAAATAATCTTTAACTGTTTGTCAGTAAAGTTCAAAATTATTCAGATCAAAGGTGTTTACGATTATCTTGTCAAGAAGATTATTATGATTGATAAATTAAAACCTTCTTGTTGGTTCAACCTGCCATTATTATTTCTTATAAAATAAAAAAAAAAGTCAATTGGTCAATGTCATCATTGCATTGCACTGATGGGATAGAAAAATAAACAAGCAAAACCTTATTCGTTAGCAAACGTCATATTTATTTAAATGTCAGCAGCACTGTTTCTTGCACTGTTATGTTGGCAGGTTTGACTCTTACAGTACCTAGTGCAAGCGAAAACCAACACTAAGGTGACGAACCTTTTCATTCCGCGACTGTACATGTTAATTAAGAATTCTTTGGAGAACCATGTTTGTGTCAGAAGAAAATCTTAAAAGTTATTGTCGCGGGAGGTGCGATTTATTTGATGTCGAGTGTATTAGTGTTGAAAACCATCTAAAACAACAATTTCGCATGACAAAATCATATTTTGAATTATATTTTGTCATTCCGAAATTTCTGCAAAATAATATTTTGGAACATACTTCGGATGAAAACAGGCTTTTAAAATACAATTTTGATATCACAATATCAGTTTAAAATCACATCAGTGTCCACACATGAATATTCTCTCCATTTTAATATCAAATTGTACAAAAACAACCAATCTGTTAACAATGAGGGCAATTTAACAAACAAATTAATTAATTAACCTTTTAACTGACAAGCCAAATTTGTTTCAATTCGATTCGTCACACATTGAAGGTAAATTCGTCAGAAATATGATAAAGTATAATAATTATGTCAATACTCCGAAATAATTTGCTACAAAATAATAAAAGTGTGACGAATTTATATTCGTTAAGCTTTTTTCGTGACGAATCGACTTTGCGGCTAATCCACAATAATCCCGTAACTTATGTTCTACAAATTAATAGTCCCGTACTTGTTACATAAAACCGTCCATAGCGTACCGATAGCAGAAGTCTAAATGAGACGTACGCACGCAAATCGAACATTCGATAAAAGTAATGCAGTACTATAGCTAATTTGCCGACCGTACTGTTTTAATTTATTTGTTGTTTGCGATAACAGCTTTCTTTTAATTGTACTGAATGTATGAAAGGCTAATTTGATTGCTACGGTTTAGTGATAAGGGTTTAGTAAGGGATAAGTAAACTTTTCTACTGGTTCCTAGTTAATATTGTGCTTTTGATTTTACTGCTTTATTGTTAGATATAGTGCCATAGATATACATAATTATGAGTGTGACAGTGAAAATATTGTTTGGATAAATAGTTAAAATCATTGTAAATATAAAATTTTAAACTTTCGCGTTCCAACTAAAGGTTCAGCCAAACCAACGCGATCACACGCGATCAGCCGGTGCAGCGGTGTGCAGTGATGGCGATCAATGCATTTAAGTCTGATCGCCGCACGCTGGCTGATCGCGTGTGATCGCGTTGGTTTGGCTGAACCTTTAAATAGTAAGACACGGGTCTTGACGCGACATTTATAAATGAGTTACATTATTTACTCACGGCTTGACGTTTCGGCTTCTATTTTAATCATAAACTAAGGGGACAATTAGGCAATTTGATACATACCAAATTTCAGTACTAAAACTATTACATTATTATTTAACTTTTCAGCAGGATGGGTAAATTTTTAACCATGTTAGTACGATTAGTACCTACTTATTTGATGAGCAACGAGTGGATGAGTGGAGATAATGGTATTGTAGGTACCGAATTTTCTCTCTCTCTCTCTCCTTTAAATTAATCGAAGATTTATAGTGCGGAAAAAGGGTTAAGCCCCTAATCTTTTTGCGTCATAACGTCAAAATGACGTTTTAATTGTACGCCATTTTGTAGTTTCAAAATTGAAAGTCCGCTTGAGGAGTTACAGCTCGTATAAACTGTAATAGTATTTTTGTTCCACTCGTTTTAATTGGCAATTTGGAAACAAATTATGTAATGATTAACGCGGTATACGACTTTTATAACTCCGTAATGGAGTCATTAACGAGCCATCAGTGATAAAGTAGCATTCAGTGCGATCGCTGAATAGCTGGTTATTTCACTGGTACATAATGGTATATTCATATTTATGTGGTATGCGGTGCCATATTTGTTTGTGTTACTTGTGTCTACTGCTAGCAGACTCGAAATATTTTGTGCCGACACGGGACTATTCTCATCTCTTGTTCCCACCGCTGCAACTCCTGTGTGACCAGGATTTACAGCTTGACCGCCAATAAAAACCCAACCAGTGAAGGTCAAGTTTGTCCCGGGGGAAAGTTAAACTGACATTGGACCCGCAACGAAATTAATCAGAAGAACATAGGAGTTCGAAGTTGAGGTTCGACGAAAAGCGGATGACAGGTGACAAAACAAAGGCTAAGGTAACCTTTAAGAAAAGATGAATACCACGAACAGTAAGCATACAATATGGGAATACTTGTATCTAAAAACAACTTAAAACAAGCCCTATAAACGTTGTTGTTACTTACCAGGGATGTTATGGATATCTGTAACCGTAACCGAAACTTTCGGATATCCGAAATAAAAAAATATCCGAAACCGTAACCGTAACCGATTCAAAAGTAGGCAGTTTAAATTGTTTTTTGTATAGCATATAATGTAAAGGCATAACAGCCTGATTTACCTTCATCTAGTATCAATTTTTATTTTCAACTATTGCAAATTGCATTCTAACGTATCCAATATCCGTAACCGTAACCAAAACTTTCGGATGTTCGAAATAAAAAAATATCCGTTACCGTAATCGAAACCGATATAATATTATTCCTATATCCGTAACCGTAACCATAACCGAAACTACACATCCATAACATCCTTGTTATTTACGCTCATTTTGTTTACGTGATTTGAAGTCATATTAAGTAAACAGCGCACGCGACATTTTATTCAGAACTCGTACGTTTTGTACGTTAAGTATTTGAGTACTAAATACTCATAAGCTTGAATTCACTGCGTTTCAATCGATACAGTCCAAAGAAATGCCAATTTCGTACGTTTCGCGGAGTGTCAAGGAAGCACAATCAATTCTAGTTCCAAGAATCGGTTTAAGGGTTAAGAGATTTGCGACGAACATATGAGAAATATATTGAGGGGTGTTGCTTAACTACTATTAGATTAATGAAAATTCGGGTAAGAACTTATTCCCTCAGCAATCTAGATTTGCGGGGTCCAGTAATGCAGGACCGGATCCCAAAAAACTGAACTGTCATGTGAACAGACAATACCTATGTCAAATCCCATAAGTTGTTTGAAATTCGGACGGATTTTTCGCGGGACACTGCAAATGCACTGGATGTTCGTGTGATCGTTCATATATTGAAACGGGATTCTGCAAAAAACAGTTCCTGCAAAAAACGAGATGACTCAGTGATTCCTTCAAGCGGCTTTAATATGCATCTACTGGGCAAGCTCACCCCACCATAGATCGCATCTGCACCCTTTAGATGAGATTTTTATCAAGCCTATTTAAAAACCACACATGGGCTGTCATAAGATTTTCAGTTAATGAAGGATTTTTTTAATCACGGAAGAGCACTTGACCTGCTTCTCATCTGTCTGATGGGAAATGATGATCAGGGCAAGGGTTTCATTCAAAATTTGTGCCAATAAGTTCGTGTAAAAGTGCTTCTTAAAAGCATTCTGGGAAAAATACTCAATTCCACATTAAATACTATTACATGTCAATCAGGTATTATTTCATGCCCAAAAATTATGAAACATTTTTGATGAAGTTGAGATATAGGACGTATGTAGAGCATAATTAGGTATAACCTTCCTTTTATTGCAAAAATACACCTTTAAAGGGCTGAAACAGGTAACAATATTTTTTCAAGTAACCTGAAATTCATATTTACATATATGCTTTTAATATAAAAAAACAAAGGATAACGATCACGTGAAACGAAAAAGATTTTCTATGACAGACCCAAAATATACGTGAACATAGTCACGGGTAAAATCTAGAACAAAATACATCTTTTTTATGTCTTACAAGACAGGACCTTCATTATCCGTCCGACTAAAACATCTTTAGCGAGTTCCCTTCACAAAATACAAGTACAAGGGTAAAATATCACCCTATTACAATATCCTTTACTAGTTGAGACGTCTTTGAAACAAAAACGAAACTCCCAGACCAGTAAAATAGAGATGTTGAATAATTTATATCGATAGTTTTTGCAGATTAAAAGATTTGCCGCACTGCATACGTTCTGCGGTCTGTCGAAGTGAACGCAGCCCGCATCATGTATTTATTTATTATTTTATTTATTTATTCATGAATAGAACGGTAGTACCAATCACACTATTCGAACAAGACGTAACAAGGTTCAGAATAACATTTAAGTACTTATAAACAATTTAACTTAGGAAAACTACATAAATCAGATGCGATTATTTTCGTTTCACAGTAACCCAGACATTCTGCTAGTAACGTAGGTACTCCACCCCTCTGCAAATACGTCACATTTTGGGTTTTCGTCCAGGAAACGATTGAGAGCACTTAATGTACGTGGTATCGTATGGGTGATTTCGATCTTGAAACCGTGCGACACGGATGTATGAACAACATTGTCGGTAAACGCGCAAAGAACGTAAACCGCATCGCTGACAGAAAGTTTAAGGAACTCAATATTGTTACGTTTTTTGTTTACGTTTACGTTTCTGTACTGATAAATTATTCATTTTACAATTTCTCGGTCTTAAAACGAATGTCCATCGATATCGCTGCCAAATTTTATCGACACTTGCACATCCCTACGGTGGACAGAACTTCGGGAACCCGCAAAAAGATCCCCAGAACTTGTTAACGTTAACTATTCCACAAAACAGTATCCGAGAATATAGTGTTTCTTTACCTTCAAGAAAACCATTTGAGAGATCCTTCAAACATTATAAATGTGAAAGTTTGGGGATGGATGGACTTTCACGCAAGAACTGCTAAACGGATCTTGATGAAATTTTGCAGTCTTATTTAAACTAATATTGTAGAGCAAATTATTTGATTACTAGCTTTTGCCCGCGGCTTCACCCGCGTGAAATTTAGTTTGTCACATATCGTCATAAATTATAGCCTATATGTTATTCTGGGTTATAAACAATAATACTGTAGTTTCAACAAAATCTGTTCAGTAGTTTTTGTTCGAAAGATCAACAAACATCCACACAAACTTTATAATATTAGTAGGAAGTAGGATTTTTGTATTGAAATTACTGGACCCATTTGGAAAAAAATATCTTTCACCTTTAGAATGCTACATTATTTCTGATGAAACCGCAGCTAGTTTGTAAATAACACAAACGTTACAACATAAAAACAATTTTTATTGATATTGTTAAAATTGGCCAGATTAGGTATAACGATAAGTAAGCCGGTCTTTCTATGACAAACTAAATTTCAGGCGTTCTAGGCCACCGCCTCTGTAGTCTAGTAGTAAGACCACCTGCTTTAGACGCAGAGGTCCCGGGTTCGATTCCCAGTGGGGGCAGATTTTTCTGTTCGGTTTGGTTGGTGGTAGGGCTTGTTCTAAGTCCGCCTGCTAACTACCACGTGCTACCACCACCTTATCTAGGTATGTCGCCATAACAACAATGTTAACAGCATTGTTGTGTTCCGGCAGTTAGAGGTAAGATAGCCAGTTCCTCCGTGGTTGAGGATTCCGGGTGAAGCTCGCTTCCACCTTCGGCCTGATCGCCACTTACCATCAGGTAAGATACAGCCAAGAGCTTCCTCGTTGTGGATAAAAAAAATCTCGTAATGAATTTGTTCATTGCTATAAAAATGTTAGGTTCTTATTTCAGTTTTTCAGTGTTCATTCATATTCCCAAAAACAGGTCTAGCTCAACAACATTATTATTCAAGACAGCTGCTGAAAATATACAGGGTGAATTTGTAATCAGTGTCCACATTTTTAGGAGCGACTCAGAATTAGTAACTTAATCGATTTACGTAAAGAAAACATATATTTTTTCCAAATTTAATCATTTTTATCCGCTTATTATTCAAAATTGGCACACGTAGATAATTCACTTCGTTAAAAATAATACATACACACAAGTAATTGCAAAGCATAAAAGACATAATGGTGCGCTCTAAAAAGCCTTAATCTTTAAAACATATATTTTTTCACATTTAATCATTTTTATCTGCTAATTATTCAAAATAGGCAGACGTAAATAATACACTTCGCTCAAAAAAAAATACGTACACACAAGTAATTGCAAAGCATAATAGACATAATGGTGCGCTCAAAAAAACCTTTAACTTAAGATATGGGCATCCGCGTATTAGAGTTTCAATGTTTTTTGCGAAAATATTACCATTAAAAATAATTAAGATGAAGTTGTATTATTAAATTTTTCTATAGAGTTTATTAAAAAAAAAATGGATACTGATAACAAAATCACCCGGTATTTTCATTCCATTTCTTCCACTCGATTCTCCATTCCATTCTATTCAGGGTGCCATATTTTCTAATTCCCTGTTTTACACCCCAGGTAATCTACAACACAAAACTTCCAAATCTTCCCAATTTCGAAATGAAGACGCTCTTGCATCTCTTTCTAACGTGAGTAATTCGCTCTCTCCTCTCTTTTACACTGACAGACACCTCACAATTAAACCTGATTTAGTGTCGACAGGGAAATTAAATTACTCCCAATTCAGGGTCTGTTAGTACACAGTATAAATGCAATCAGTAGTTCTAGTAGTCCCATAAACTTTGTGGTTTGTATGGCGCCGCTAGGTGGTGTTGCTAATCCAATTTCGATAATAGTATGACGTCTATCGATAGCAGCTTGGCGGTCAAGCTGTAGATCCTGGCTACACAGGAGTTGCAACGGTAGGAACGAGAAGTGGGAATAGTCCCGTATCGATAGCAGGCGATAAACACTATTTATTAAAGTCCAAGGTAATTAGAATATAGCTTTTAGAGCGCAAATTGCAAACATGACCTTTCCCTTCATGTTAAGCTAAATTAGGTGGAGATCAGCCTGTGGGATTCATAAGAAGGCTTAAAGTCACTCAAAGAACGATGGAGCGAGTTTTGAGAGAAACAATGTGACAGACATGGCTCGCAGAATCTCTAAAATCAAGTGGCAGGGGGTGGGGCACATAGCTCGTAGAGATGATGGCCATTGGAGAAGAAAAGTTCTCGAGTGGCGACCACGGGCGGAAGACGTAGCGTAGGTAACGACTAAGCCTACTGACTCAACCTTTACTGTGTGTAGTTTAAAACTTAGGTCTGATTAAACAGATTCTTTTTATCTTTGCGTCGATTCTATTTTGTTTAGAGCTTACATTTTCAACAGGTAAGACTGACCTAATAACGGATGGATAAACTTGTACCTTTAAACTAAATTAACTTAATGAACTGGAAATGTATCTAGGATGAAAAAAAAATGGTATTCTGTCAAACAAAATAATCTTCGGTTTTAGTAAATTAGGCGCATGATAGTTATATTTCCTTTGCCTTCACCTGGAACTTAATAATATGTAAGTTCTCTATAGAACTGGAGACTTAATAACCTGATGATGATTATGATGATGATCATTGCTATAATTTTCTTATAAGCTTTGGCTTGGCAAGCGCAGCATAGGATGGTGCCGCGGTGGACAGACGACCTCTTATAGGTAGCAGGAAGGCGCTGGATGCAGGCCGCTACCAACCGGCCAATTTGGAAATCATTCAGGGAGGCCTATGTTCAGCATTGGACGTCCTATGGCTGAGATGATAATGATGAAACTTTGAATGAGTTTATTTTTTATAGGACTGTAGGCAAACCTTATGGTAAGTAATTGATTACAACCGCCCATAGACACCCGCAGCCTCAGGGGAGTTACAGGAGCCTTGCCTTCTTGAAAGATTGTTGGTGCGCGTTAAAAAAAACATATAAATGAAAATTTTGTTTCTTGAAAGTTTCCGCTAGAGGCGCTGTACAATCCGTCATACATTTAATGCCGTTTTTTACGCGCTCACTAGTGACGACGTTGATGTAAAGTGTAAACTCACACTCAGCCCTCAGACCGTTAAAAACGTATATCATTTTAGGCTAAGAACTCATGGCGCGATTTTCACCCGCGCCCGCGGCGTTGGTGGACCCACAGCTTCTGTAGAATGCAGATACTTATGTAAAAACTAATGCACAACTCACGGACGTGGTTTTCGCCCGCGCGATAACCGCCCGATCGGCGGGCGACCATTTTGTACCAGTGACTTGTCACGCGGCGCGATTTATAAATCGCGCCGTGAGTTCTTAGAATAACCGCGCAAATAACTGCTGCCGTGAGTTTTAAAATAAAACCGCAATTCCACAACCGCCGCGGGCGCGGGTGAAAATCGCGCCGTGAGTTCTTAGCCTTTCCTTCGTGATTAATCTCGCTGTCAATGTATAACTAATTCACCTTTCTCAGGCAGTGTCAATATTGAATAGACTTACAAGTTACAACTATCTTATCGCCAAAGTAAACTTTACGAGCTTTCTGTTCATCATTAACTGAGACATGCCGTTAAAAGTTTTATTGCTGTCACAATAAAGACTATCCTCCGCTGTCGATTTTATTAAGATACGGTGATTCTAACGCGAGTTAAGCCTAAGCAAGTTTGGATTTTATTTGTAAAGGAATAGATTGCGTTTTGCCGAGTCAAAAGCTCTCAAAGCTAAGTGATAAGCACAGGAAACTCGAGCAGATGTTTTGATAAGAACCTGTCTGTTGGTATTGGTAGTATGTTAACATAGACCGGGATCTCAGGGCACGTTTTTGCTAGGAAATCAAATTAGGATGGTTTGTTGTTTTTGGCGCTTTTATAGCTTTATTTATTCACATGCTATTGATAAGGAGCTACAACTTGAATATCCACAGTTGGGTAGTCATGATTAAATGGGTATTTGAGTAGAACGTGAAAACTACTTAACAAAAAAAGTTTTAAATAATGGTCTACTTACTACTAGGTCTAGTGTAGGCAGTGCGTCTTTAATAAAAATAAATTAATACTCCTTTTATGTCCTTATGGTAGATTTTCTATTAATGTAATTTTTTTGTTGATGATAAAGATTAATAGATCGTCGATTAGTCAGGAGAAATAAGAAAGATAACAGATATTTTTTAAGTTCACATGTATCAAAATTCATGCTGTTTGTTTCCTTAATAAAACTATTTTCACGTAAAGCCGCGAGATTAAGTTACTAAGTTTAACATAAATTTACTACTTGCAATATTATTCGCTTATAAATCAATCTCAAGGCAAACAACGTCTATAATAGCGTTAAAATTCCACCGATCTACCTTAATTGCATCAAGATTCAATTCGATTATATCGATTGACTAGTTCTACTATGCTAAACGATTTAGATTTATTGACTCCACATCTCGATTTAATCAAATCAAATCAAATTATTTATTCAGTGCCTAGGCCCTTTCCAAGGCGCTTATACACGTCCAAAATATAATAGCCTTACCTACCACCACTTTGGGATAACATATGGGCTGGTGCTGAGAAGAAGTGGCGGAAGAAACTCAGTCACCTTTATCAGCCTCTATTTCAATTAAATACAGCAAATACTTACATTAAACAAGATTATGCAATAAATGCGAGCAGGCAAAGTCCACGCACTTTTATCATCTATATCTATAAAAGCGAAAAGTCACTGACTCACTCACTCACCACGAAATATCAGAAACTACAAGTGTTAGGAACCAAGAAATTTTGCATGGGGGGTTTTTTTAGAACGACTTCGACGGGGCTAATATAAAAGTTTTAAAACTCTACTCAGTTTGAGGCTAAAAAAGGTTGTATTTGGTAAAAATTCTCAAATAACTCCATCCAGTTAAAGAACTGTACGCAAAAACCGTCTTTGATCAACTCTACTTTAATTCAATAAGCATCGGGATTCGCTAATACCTAATTTGTATTCTATGGAACGAAAGTAGCGAATTACAATTCTACCTAAGGTGGTTTGGGGTAGTGAGGGACGGGCAGAGTCAACCTTTTCGCGATTTTTCCATTGAGAATAATGCTGAAGAGGGTTCTATGAGCTTATTAAGTCTTTTCAGTCGAGAATGACGTTTTTATTGGCAAAAAGACTAGTGTCAGATTTTGACGGATTTAATAATAATGTGACATTTTTAGTTGTTTCTTCTTAGCACTGTCCAGCAGCCAGGGCTTGTTCATACGGAGACATCCCGTTTTTTGCAGGATCCCGTTAAAAGTACAATGGCTGTTTTTACCATAAATCCTTGATTTTTAAGTGACCTCTATGAAAACATTGAAACACTCAAAAATTAGGGATTGATGGTGAAAACGGGTGTTTTAATATTAAGGTTCACATGAACATCCCGTTTGCAGCGTCCCGCATAAAACTGATCCATTCGAATTTGTATTTCGAATTTCAAACACACATGTGTGTTCACATGACAGTCCAGTTTTGTACGATCCTGCATTACTGGATCCTGCAAAACTTGACTTACTGCAGGCTCGAATTAACTGTCCAATAATGAAACCCCTGTAGCGGTTTATTACGGTTTCAAGCATATACACGATAGAAGAAAAACGTTTTAAAAAACCTTATGTACCTATAACAGAATTGTCACCATCTACTTGGTCAAAGTCCGTCTCTTTTCATTCGCTTTCACAAAAAAGAGAGAGTCAATTTTAGTTTAAGCGAACACTTCACAGAATGTCCTGTTATTCAGTCGGAGTTAACAGCGTTGTTTGTTCAGTCAGTTCCAAAACGAATTGCTGAATTAAGGGCAGTCGTTACAGCCAAGGAATTGTCAGCAAGTTGTTATTGCGCGTGTTAATTAAAAGCAAACGCGAAATGTGTCTGTTAGGCGTTCTGTCTCTTTATTCTTTGACGAAGAAAAGATAAGACGACTATAATTGTGGAGTCGAGAATTTGGTCGGTGCTTTTCCGAATTTGGAACGTTCTTTTTTTCTTGAAAACATAGATAATAATAGAATCAGAAGCGTAAAATTTATATTGATAAGGATATGATTGTGTTTATTATTTATTCATAAAGTTTTTTGTTTTCCCTTTAATTGTGCGAGATATGCCTACTTAACTTAACTTAACAACCCTTTCAAGCTTTATAAATCATTTATGTATGACATCGTAAATTTTGAAAAATCAGGTCAAATCTAACGATAGTTGAAGGAACGATTCTTGAGTTCTTTCAAGGCAGCTTCTATCAACACGGACCATAGTCTTTTGCGATTACCGTCGTCGTCCGTCACACTAAACACCACATCAATATATTTAACCCTCAATCTTATATTGTTAAGGGAAATAGATAATTTTGAACTTTACCTATATCGTTGCATCAAGGTCCAAAAGGTAAAATTTGAACTTTCTTTTCCGATTAAAGGTTAATTCAGAATCCATATACCTACAGGGTGTAATTTTAATAGTTGATCGAACAAAAAGGATTGATTGTCTTTGGCTCTCTTACTAGCGATGAGAGACTTCCAAAATTGTGCCATTTTGAATTTTATTTTTTTAATTGTCTTTTATTTTTGTGGTGTAAAATGTCTACATTTTTAACTCGCACCGATTCGCACCGCGGTGCGAGAACACTTTGATGCATTTTTATTTCTCCGTTTCCCGATTCGTTTTAACGCGCGTGTTGCCACGATTTAGTACCGCAATGAGGTTTATTCAAACATAAAGTTCGGAAACAAAGTCAAAGGCGTAAGTTTACGACTTCTAAATGCATCTCAAAGCAAATAAATTATTTTTATTCCAAGACTAAGTAAGTATGTACAGCACATTAGAATTCTATTTTCGTTGAAAAATATAACTTATTACAACTGCATTAGAAACCACAGTTTTTTGTTTTCAAATCAAATCAAATCATAATATATTTTGCGAAAATGGGTTTACATCAGTAGGTGTTACAATTTTTCAAGTAGGCATCTCTATCTTCCACCTTTAGGCATGCAAAACTATTACTGTAATTGTCCTTTTTTATTCGTTAGCTTATGTACTTTCGTCTGTGTGTTAAATTTAATAAGATACAATACTGTATTTGCTAAATTAAATGTGGTATACTATACAGATGTCCGGTAAAGAGCGTGCTAAACTTAAGGAAATAATAGACTAATGATGGCAATTTACAAAATCATTTTACGGGACACCCTGTATAATATCCATTGTTATTTTGTGTAGCAGTGAATAGATAGGTACATAAACAAGAATGAAAACTTTCTTAGAAGTCAGTTCTTAGAAATATCTACGCAGCTTTGAACGACTTCAACATTGAAAATAAAATATTTAAACTTATCACTCATTCCGATTTATTGCAACAATATCTATTAATTTTATAATTTTATAGTAAAAAATGCAACATAATAGTTTAAAATATTATATATTTAAACTTGATTTTGTCCGTAGCTTCGCTCGCGTCTGTTACAGTAAGTTACGGGACTATTCCCACCGCTGCAACTCCTGTGTAGCCAGGATCTACAGCTTGACCGCCAATAAAAATCCAGCCAGTGAAGTTACAGTTACAGTAAGTTAACACACAATTAATGTGCCAATTCTATTGGTAAATGGGTGTCAAATTCCACGCGAAGCCGCGGACACAAGCTAGTTTAATCCTGACCATTTCCTGGTACAAAAAATCAAGGGTCAAACCGTGGAGTTGGCGAACAATTCGTCCTTATTAAACGCAGCTCTGTGTCAACCCTGCAAAAAGCGAGACAAAAGACAAAAGGTGTCGACAGCTAGGGTTGAACGCTAGCGCGTTGTAGGTTAAAATAATTTTTATTAGATACATACATTAAAAGTTTATTTTCTGCACTAGCCCATTTATTGTCCCGAAGCAGTGGTAGGGTTAAAAATGGATACTGAGACGTGTAAATCTGTAAATCCGTCTGTGTCAACCCTGCAAAAAGCGAGACAAAAGACAAAAGGTGTCGACAGTTAGGTTTGAACTTTGAACACGCTGGTTTTTAAGGGAAAAGCCGTGAAAATTGTGCATGTGTGTGTAAAACGTCCATTTTTAAAGCGGTTGAAGTTGTGTGTGTGATGAATGGTGGCTGTGTATGTATATGTTTTATTATACTTTTTATAGAAAAGTTCTCGAGTGGCGACCACGAGCCGGAAGACGTAGTGTGGGCTGGCCTCCCACTAGGTGAACCGACGATCTGGTAAAGGTCGCGGGAGATGCCTGGATGCGGGCGACGTCGGAACGGTTTTTGTGGAAATCTTTGGGCAGGCCTTGGTCCAGCAGTGGACTGTGGACGTCATTCGGCTGAAACGAACCAACGAATATTTTTTATGTAGCCGAACTTGGCCACGGGCGATGAATCCAAAGCTTACCATTAGTGTCAACGCCATTATTGGATACTCATTGGATAGATAAAATGAAATTCGCTTAAGGCCTTAAAACTAAGTTAGCTTTCAGTTTGCTCAGAAATTCGATTTTCGGTAAACGGGACTATTCCCACCTCTCGTTCCCACCACTGCAACTCCTGTGTAGCCAGGATCTACAGCTTGACCGCCACAAAAACCCAACCAATGAAGGTCAAGTTTGTCCCGGGGGAAAGTTAAACTGTCATTGGACCCGCAACGTAATTAATCAGAAGAACATAGGAGGAGTTCGAAATTAATGTTCGACTTCCCTCCATTGCAAAGCGGATGACAGGTGACAAACAAAGGTTTTAAACCTTCAAGAAAAGATTATGCACCACGGACAATAAATTAAATATATAAATAAATCGATTTTCGGTAGCCTTGAAATCAATTCAGAACTGGTGACGTAATTCCCTTTGCTGTATAAATCTGTGGGAGCGGCGTGTTTTGACAGCTTAAAGTGCCTATGACAATAATTGACTAATGGAATCTGGAACGGGACTATGCCTCTCCACCACTACAACTCCTGTGTAGCCAGGATCTACAGCTTGACCGTCAAGAAAAACCCGACCAGTGAAGGCCAAGATTTTCTCAAGGTTAAATTAAACTACTACTAGCCTTTTTTGTACGGGAGGCACCTATGATGCCTAGACAAAACTAAAAGTCACTTCTCATTACGGGTGGCATCTATTATTGTTTTGGTAAAAACCAAAAAATGCAAATGAAGTGTAAAATGCGCATGTAATTATGAAACTACATTAGTTGCAGAACATATTTTCCGTATTTCAATACCTTACATCTCATACATTTTAAAATATCTTAATGTAAAATGGAGCAAAAATTTTGCTAGCGTAAAAAATACCCCGTATTGAGAGGCGCACTTTGGTTTTCAATAACCTGCAGGGCTGGTAATGGCAATTTTTTTAAGAATATTAGTAATTTGTAAACTCAAAT
This sequence comes from Ostrinia furnacalis, assembly GCF_004193835.3. NCBI lineage: Eukaryota > Metazoa > Arthropoda > Insecta > Lepidoptera > Crambidae > Ostrinia > Ostrinia furnacalis. The sequence goes on along the minus strand of NW_021133089.1, from coordinate 38,029 downwards.
GACTAATAGTCCTGTTAACCCTTCGTGGTTAGCTAAAATGCTTGTGTTACGAGTGGGTTCACCGCAATACTCAAGCGGCGTGGCTGGCATTGATCACGCGTTCCTCGGATCACGAGGCGGCAAGTCCGACACCTTCACCGTTCGACTACCGTCGCTTTAAATTCTATTACAATAACAAAAAAGTTAATAGATTCTGTTGACACTAGTTTTCCCAACCCTTAACAATTCGTGCAAAAACGTCCCAAACACCTAAGGTGGCCATTTTTCATCTCAACCCGTGTGTTGGTGAGTGATAACAGTTTTTTGAGTCGAAAGGACCGCACGTCGGCCCAGATTGATTTTATGGGCCTGTTTTAACCATTCGACCGTTTAGGGTTAGAATGTTTAATTTCCTGTGTTCTTCTCGGTTGTTTTGCTCCACCATTTGTGGGTTAAGCAATTTTCGGTCGTTAATTGAATTTTTAATTTCTTCAGATGTCACTGGTTTGGGATTTAAATACGTCATTAATTTTATTGCTGTTTTGATGTTTGTTTCTTTTTTTTTAAGAAGAAAGGTTCTTTTTTTAAGGTTACTTTTAAATTATGGATTAAAAAATTATTCTGTGTGTATAATCTAGCAAATTAACTGGCCTCAATATCTACTCTACTTGTAGATTAAGGATTTATTAAATTTTCTTTGCGTTTTGTCGCTTCTCTAACCAATTTTATTGTGTGTTCGATTCCCGCCTCATCATCATCATTATTTCAGCCATAGGACGTCCACTGCTGAACATAGGCCTCCCCTAATGCTTTCCACGTTGATCGATTGGTAGCAGCCTGCATCCAGCGCTTCCCTGCTACCTTTACGATGTCGTCAGTCCACCTTGTAGGTGGACGTCCCACGCTGCGTTTTCCGGTACGCGGCCTCCATTCCAGAACCTTGCTGCCCCATCGGACGTCAGTTCTGCGTACTATATGCCCTGCCCATTGCCACTTCAGCTTGCTAATCGGTCGGGCTATGTCAGCAACTTTAATTCGTTTACGGATTTCCTCATTTCTGATTCGATCTCGCAAAAAAACACCAAGCATAGCCCGCTCCATAGCACGCTGTGCGACTTTGAACTTCTGTATAAGGCCTATAGTGAGAGGCCACGTTTCCGAACCATAAGTTATTACTGGTAACACACATTGGTTGTAGACTTTCGTCTTCAGGCACTGCGGTATTTTGGATGAAAAGATGTTACGTAGATTCCCGCCTCAGATTGAATAAGTCAATTTCTTACGTTTGCACCCCCAAACTTAACTGAACCGAATTTTAATAGTTTTGAAATATTTACATTATACTTTCCCAGGAAAAGACAAGGTCTGATTTTTGTTGCCAAAAATAACGGATGTATGGAAATTTCTACGAATCTATTATTTCTTGAAAACTATTTAATATTTGGCTTGAAATGAAGATTTTTGATAACAAGGTGTGGGCTAAAAATATCTGCGACCGACCGAAATGAAGGTAAATAAAGTAAACGATTGAATAGAAAATATTTTTTTCCAAGATTAACTGAAGCGATTTCTAAGTATTTCTCTTAGTTTGTAAGTAAAAGTATCTTAGTAATGACCACCAAAAACTTGATAAGTTTTTATTCCATTTACCGAAAAAATCCAACCAACAGCAAAGTCAAAAAGAAAGACGAAAAAAATTAAAAGATAATACAGAACGAAATGAAAAAGCAAAACAAAGATCTTCTGTGGATAATACATAAACAATGTTGAAAGGGCCGAGAGTTCTGAAAATCTAGCACAAAAAACTGGCCCACAGTTAATGTTGTGGATTTAATAAAATTACGCCGAGCAAAAAACTTTATTGTTACACAACGTTTGCCGGAAAACGCGCACAGATTTGTGCACAGGCCTTTTTTAAACAAGTACATTTTTAATTAAAAACATTTCGGCGCTTTTCATTCCATCGATTGTACGTTGACCAAAGGCTTGTCATCAATTAAATTGACGTAAATATGAATCGAAATAAGTTTGTTGATTCTGAAAATATTAAAAGAAGAAACGAAGATTTTTTTGCTTTTACTTGTAACTTTCAGACACTAAGCAGATCCCCTATCTGTACTGACCGAGATGAGTTGTAACAGAGTAGACTGTTGAGAAAGGGTTTACATTTAACTGAGAATCCAAGGGATCGCTATTATAGTAAATATAGTAATACTGTTGTTAATGTAACACAGAACATGGAATTTTTCGAGCGCTATTAACCTTTAAAGTCCCAGACGGCATACACTAATGCCATAACAATTGATTATCTATTGTGTCTAGATTCGCGGGCCTTGAAGGATTAAAATTCTAAGGCCGAGTTGCACCACCTAACTTTGACCGTAACTATGACGATAATCGGTGTTTTTTGTATGGAGTTTGACAGATTTTTGACGTTTGTCAAAGTTAAAGTAAAATGGTGCAACTCAGCCTAAGTAGATACCTTGTACAAAGCCAGAGCATTTCGCTTGTTACATAAAATGAGTGTGAAAACGACGCTATATTTCATAGAGGTGTTCTTTAGCAAGAACATGATACGAGCGTAATAGACTAAGAGCTAGTGAACGCCAGACCTACGTTATTTTATAAAGGCTGAAAGTTTGTCAGCGCATGCTCCCAACATAGCTAAGAACCATGGCCAAACATGAAGTTTGGGTCATGGTGGCTTTGGCAGACAGACGGTACTAAAGGTGTGTAAAATACCAACTTAATTACGTCAAAGTATAAAGGCTGATTTTTTGATATTTCCTTCAAAATGTTATTAGAAATGACGTCATTAATTGACAGACACCTACCATGGTGGCAGCCCTTAGCCAGACACCTTAAAGTTCATGAAAATGTAGTCCTACTTACGTCATACTATAAAAGCTGATATTTACATAAAATATTTGAACTATCATTTGATGAAGTTTCCTCATCAGCCAGACACTTCTGATGGTTCCTTCGCCTTGCCAGACAGCTTTTAGGGTGGCTGAAAGTGCGAACGCGAGGCACTATAATTATTGTTTTTTGTACTTTTTCTTATGTTACTCAAGTATTTGAGTCTGTAAATCATCATCTCATGTTGATGAGCTGATGATGGAAGGTAAGTACAACTCCTTAAGGCTTAGGTAATCCCTAATTTTAAAGTGATTACCTCTGAAAGTTGCCTAGAGTAAAGTTCTTAGCAACATTATCATTACCTATGTTAATGCTAATGTTGCTAAGAACTTTACTCTAGGCGTTTAGCAACTATTTTGAAGATAAAATTTGTGGCACCACATTTTCCGCGTATATAAATTCTAGTGAGGATTTGGGGGTCCTAATTCAATATAGAATTGTTATAGTATTATTTGATACTATAAATTTGATTATACTATGCATAGTAATAGATATATCGTGATGGTTTCGCTGGAAGGATACTCTGCAGCGCAACCACTTTCAATAACAAAATACGGCGAAACCTGTGACATCATTTTTTTTAAAATAGGACTAGAATTTTATAGACATTTCAAAGATTTATTTTAGAAACTTACACTAGACTAGTTAAATCAAAAGTAGTTCCGCCGGGGAGCATGACGTGAATTATCCTACAACTCCTAAGCGTTAAGGAGTTGTACCTTCCATCAACATGGGATGATGACTAGCTGATGCAAACACCCAAATAACTTTAGAAACTATACTTATATATACTGGTTAAGGAATTGTCCTCCAACTCCTAAGCCTTAAGGAGTTGTACTTACCTTCCATCATCAGCTCATCAACATGAGATGATGATTTACAGACTCAAATACTTGAGTAACTTAAGAAAAAGTACAAAAAACAATATTTATAGTGCCTCGCGTTCGCACTTTCAGCCACCCTAAAAGCTGTCTGGCAAGGCGAAGGAACCATCAGAAGTGTCTGGCTGATGAGGAAACTTCATCAAATGATAGTTCAAATATTTTATGTAAATATCAGCTTTTATAGTATGACGTAAGTAGGACTACATTTTCATGAACTTTAAGGTGTCTGGCTAAGGGCTGCCACCATGGTAGGTGTCTGTCAATGAATGACGTCATTTCTAATAACATTTTGAAGGAAATATAAAAAAATCAGCCTTTATACTTTGACGTAATTAAGTTGGTATTTTACACACCTTTAGTACCGTCTGTCTGCCAAAGCCACCATGACCCAAACTTCATGTTTGGCCATGGTTCTTAGCTATGTTGGGAGCATGCGCTGACAAACTTTCAGCCTTTATAAAATAACGTAGGTCTGGCGTTCACTAGCTCTTAGTCTATAATTATTATGCCCTCATTAACAACCGTGCTAGGGAGGTCTAGGCTGTGAGAAAGGTTTTATTTTTAACTAAGAATCCACGGGATCGCTAAGTAATACTGTTGTTAATGTAATGTAGAACATATAATTTTTTGTGCGCTATTAAAATTCTATGGCCTAGTTGCACCACCTAACTTTCACCGTAACTATGACGATAATCGGTGTTTTTTGTATGGAGTTTGACAGATTTCTGACGTATGTCAAAGTTAAAATAAGATGGTGCAAGTGAGCCTTATACATAAGATACCCATGTAAAATATTTTGAATCTGAAGGTGAATTTTGAGTGTCTAATTTGAACGCTGCGTTCTGTTGTCGCGCAATAGTGGAGACTGCGCACGATCAAAATATCAAGCCATCGATCTTTTACTAATCATTTCATCATAAACAGCCTTTTACAGTCCACTGCTGGACTATGAGCCTCCTCCACTATAGTGGAGGGTTTTGCCATAATCCCCACGCTTGGCAGGCGGGTTGGAGATCGCAGTTTTAAAGATTGATGTTTTTCAGAGAGCGCTGCTGCCCGTTCTCTGTTTGATGTGTAGTCCCTAAGTCGCCTCTTACGACACCCGCGGGAAGAGTAGGGGTTGGTGACAAATGTATTCTACTCTACCGACCGACGACTAATCATTTACTTAGCAACTATTATCACATTCAATTATAGAAGATACTTAATCAGATACTTTATTTTACAGACTTGTTCCTAAGCTAGAACATGATACGAGCGTAATTATTATGCTCTCATTAACAACCGTGCTAGGGGTCTAGGCTGTGAGAAAGGTTTATTTTTAACTAAGTATCCAAGGCATCTATTAAAATGCATCCAAAGCATCTATTTAAAATGCAGTATGTTGTTAATGTGATACAAAACATGGAATTCTCTCGCGCTTATAAAATTTTTAAGATCTTGAAAAAAAAATTCTGAAAGTGTACATAAGTATTACTAAGTAGTTTTACTGCAAAATTATATTCAACACATCGAGATATTATTATTTCACACCATTTTATAAGATAGTTTCTTTTAATTTTTGCCAAAAAAAGGTATTTTATTTAACACATAAATACTTAAGCGGTCAATTGCACTCTATCAAGTAACGCCGCGTTCTGACACAGACAACAGCGTCAAAATGTTTTGGCACGCCATCGATTAGTTATTGGTTTTCTATTTTCAATCTTATTTATTTATTTACTTAACAGATGATGGTTATCACTACATAGTATAAAACATAGTCGCTTTCCGCTGTCTGTCCCTATATGCGTAGATCTTTAGCGACGGATTTTGATGCGGGTTTTTAATAGCTAGAGTGACTCAAGAGGAAGGTTTATAGGTATAAAACATGCATATTATAGAAGATAAAAGCAGGGAAAATCCACTGCAACCGTGCGAAGCCGGGGCGGGCCGCTAGTTTCGTACAAAAGAGCACTATCATAGAGTAACTACTAATACTGCAGTGTTATAACACGGGTGTCAGAACGCAAGCTTAAAAGCGTTCTGTCCTGTCGTGTAGCATCAACTCGTTATCATAAGACAAGAATTCTGTAAATTATTTATTTAATATTTTCTGTTTCTCGTTAACCAACATAATATTCTCTACTTATTTAAATTAATATAAGACTTAATTAATTAACCTACATAATAAAATTTCGAGGATGTTAAGTATGTATGAAATGAAAGCTGAGCTCTAACGTTGCCACGTAATTAATTACTCGTAGTTCGTAGATTTTAATAGGTAAGATTTAATTATGTTTCAAAAATTATATTAAGGTTTTGTTTCTTTATCTTCAATCAATTCAGGCATTCAGGGCAATGAACTTGAAGTACCTAATAGGTATAAGGATTATAATAAATTAAGCGTAGGTTTTTTATTTCAATCATTAGTTAAATTCATTAGTTTCGCCTTCACTGGGCGTCACATGTACCTACAAAATTATGTTCTATCAACCCTTACCCATGTGACATGAAATAAATAATTTGAATTTGAATTTAATTATTGCAGTTTCTTGATTTTCCTTTGTCAGAATATTATGGTAGTGATTAGTATCAGTACCTACAAGGAAAGCCGACCCCAAATAATGGGAAAAAGGGCTAGGGATAAAAAGAAGAAGAATAGGTAGGTATTATGGTGGTCTAGTAATATTAGTTGAAGTGCCTCACTTTTCCTGCGCTTGCTATCCATATTGGCTTTATTAATCTAAAACCACAGGTAAGACTTCACTTTATGGAAATACTAGCTTTCCGCCCGCGGCTTCGCCCGCGTGGAATTGTGTCTGTTACAGAAAAACTTTATCGCGCGTGTCCCAGTTACAAAAACCGGGATAAAAACTATCCTATGTCCTTTCCCGGGACTCAAACCATATCTATAATAAATTTAATCAAAATCGGTTCAGTGGTTTTGGCGTGAAAGCGTGACAGATTAAGAGGGTGAATATCCCAAACACGTTTTTTACGCGGCGGAGCTGATAATAATCGATGGGAGAAATGTAACTAGAGCGATGATTTTTTTTCTGTATATAGTTTATACAGCGTTTTACACGATAGCAAAGTCTTCAGGACAATAGGTAGTTATTTTATGTACTAAAAAAATTTTCAAAGACCCAAAATCTAATAGCGGTGGCGCGTCCTAACTCTATTTCTACTCATAAATTGTGTTATTCCTTCTTTCTCGGGGATTCTAGTAATTTAAAAATAGTATAGCCATAAAATACATTAAATAAGACTTCCAAATGATATGAAAGAAATGTGATATTTCATATTTTAAGTGTTTTAAATAGCCTTTCAAAACTGTCCCACGAAAAAAAGCAATTACAGTGGCTCAATTTCGACACTCTCTTACTTCTCCAAAGAAGCTTTGAGAGACGTAGAGTTCTTCTTCCCTGCATCACTCAACTGTGTCCTCCTGATCGGGCTATAAAGACTTGCGACTTGTGGTATTGTTTTTCCAGCAGACCCGTAAATATTTGTATCAGCGGCACAGGAATACAAAATTTTTCAATTTCGCTGGCAAGTGTATGAGTGAAAGCTACTTACTTAGATGCTAAACGATTCTTTAACATGATTAAAGTTTGGTGTTTTGTTGTATCTGCATACAGAAATTATTGATCAGAATTATAGTTTTCTTTATAATTTGAATTTTGTAACAGTTTTTCAATTCCGGTGGCGCAATTTCGGTGGCTCCGGTGGCGAATCTATTGCCGGAATTGGTCTTATTGGCTCTGGAGCATTGTACCTAGGTCTACTAAGGTCTCAGTCATAACTACAATATCGTCAGTGAATCGAAGTTGTGTGATGTACTCGCCGTATCTTGATACTGAGCTCGGTCTAGCTCAGAAGCTTGAAAACCTCTAAGTGGGAGGTAGTGAAGACTTTAAGAGATTATGGTGTCTCCAACTCTGAACCCTCGCAGCAATCAGATAAGTTTCGAGTTCTGATCTTGGGGGAGGGCTGATATGATGAAGTTTTCATACAAATACTTCAGAAGTTGCATGTATCGACAGTCAATTTGACGCCATTAAAGAGACTGTAGCACAGCCCAGGTCTTGACCGAATCGAAGAAGGTACAAAAAGGCCAATAATAATGACTGATTATAGTCCTCAGTCTTCTGCATAATTTGACGCAGCATTAAATATGTACGTAGTATTACAAACGTCTTTTCGAAAATGAGGTTGTCTGGGAGACTGGATGTTTCAGGAAAAAGCTGCCTCACCTGACTCTGGACCATCGCCAACGTCCATTCCATTCCAGTCTCTAGCACCACCACCATGTCTTATTTTTTGGTTTATCGACCAATAAACATGGTGGTATTTAAGAGAACTTTAGTACTAGCATTCCATCTGATTTCATAAGCTCAGTTGTGATTTCATTATCTCCTGGTACATACCTTGTTGTTTTTAATAGGGCATTCTAATCTCACTCAAGCTAAAGTCTAGGATATCTTCGCTAAAGTGTCGGAATAATCTCGATCTTCAGCCTAATTACTAGTAGTGCTTCTTAATCTCTCCTAGCAGCTTAGGCATTTACCAAAATGGTTCTGCTATCCTCGTTATTCATGTTGGTATATTCAATTTGGTCCTCGCAAATACATACTTTCGATTTATTACAAAAAAATCGTCTCTATAATACACTTTGTATCAGCGTGAGGACTTGGATAGCTATTTATACATCGATACTAAGCAGAATCTTAAAAACAGATGAGAATAGTCCTGAAACAGCTAAAATTTCCCTAGTCTCGTAGGTTGCAATCTATTCTGCCACTCGAGATGAAAATTCGTGGGGCTTTGGAGCTGGATTGGCACTGGTCGTGGCTTAGGCTTCATCAGTCGACAGCTTTTGAGCATCTTTTATTCGGCATTCTTCTATTTCGGTGATGACTTCTTCTTCTTCCTCGGTCCCTCACTGATGAGGATCGCAACCGCAGATAGTGTTCCTTCATAGACTGCGGTCATAAGCTGTGTGGTGATCGGAGAATGCAAATGTGATTAAATTGCCTGTTCGTCTAAAAATGATTACTACATTTTGATTTTTGCAGTACTATTAGGGTGCAGCTCAGTACGCTTTTACAGTTCTGGCATCTTTTGCTAGGCCTTCTCTCTCTATGAGGCTGGCTGGATTTAGTCCTCCGTTTCTTAATTGTACTACTTTCATCTAGCTCATTGTCGCTAGGTTTGCATAGTTTTCCGTTAAATTACCCTGTCACAAATATGTAATGTGTTAGTTCAGTAGCTGGTATAGATCTAGAAATATCTTCATACTTAATCTCCAGTTCGCATGGTCTTTAGCGAATAATTAGTTGCGTAATTCTGAGTATAGGATAGGTATGATACCATCATGAAAACTTGGCTAGCCTGGACCAATATTTTTACTTATGGAAGATAAACCTAACACCAACCTGGGGCAGTTGGTCGCCCTCCCGGGACTAGAGTTGGTTTCTGGGTTTGAGGGTCATGTATGATGTCTTTGTGATGACTCTAGAATAACGGGGCTGTTGGCGGCTAGAGCCAGAAAGTTTTGGATTTGTTCTCTATGGAGGGATTTTGCCGTTATCACCATGCTTAGCAGGCTGGTTGGTAGTTCCAGTATGGTAGTATAATACCCGGAAAGATGCTGCAGCCCACCCTCCAGTATTTTGATTCCTTAGTCGGCTATTACGACTCACGTGGGAAGATTTGATGCTTTTTTAGGGTCACAACACAGGCCTGAATATTGTTTTTAATTATAAACATCTTTACTGGATAATAATACTTAATTGATTACAAATAAATAAGTAATTTGAGACAATCATCCTTAACATTCCGAAGTCCGCTGTATAAATAAATTTCGGTGGATTGGTTCTTAACTCCGGTGGCTCAAATACAATTTCGGTGGCTCTTGATAATTTCAAATTGACATATCTCGAGAAGTATTAATAATATTTTGATCTCTATCATATCATTGAATAATACAAGTTATTTACTATTATTTCTGCCACAAAAAAGTTTTGGAAAGTGGAAATTAAAATTCGCCGACCGGAATTAGGCAAAAAACGAGTTTGTTGATATTCACCCAAGAGTTACTTTCGCATTTATAATATTAGTAGGGATTCGCGAACAAACTCGCGGGCAAAAGCTGGTATCTCATAAATATAAAGCATTTTAGAATGGAACAGATTTTCGTGTAGACATGCGGGGTGTCAGAATTAATGAGATTCTTAAGCTTCATCTCAACACCATTTCATTACTTCTTAGTAGAGGGTAAAGTATAATAAAGGTTTTATATTGGGACGAGTATGTGTCAGTCCTTTTTTTATAAAGAAATTTTACTGAAAAATATATGAATTTTACATGTATTTTTAATGGAAATGTGCTCGCGGATATTTTTTTGTAAATCGTTGAATGCAGTTCTACTTTTTTCTTTTCAAAAATAAAGGAATGTTTTCTTTAAGTAAAATTTTCTGTCTACAGTTAAGAATATTTTCCCTCCAGGTGGCTTTACAAAATTCCATCCTGTATAACGCGCGTCCCCCTTGCTTAAATACCAGGAAAAAAACTATCACACTATTTTTATTCCTGAAGTCTCAAACTCTACACCATACCTAATTTCATTTTTATCGATTGATGGTACCTACGTGAAACATTCCCATTTATATTATTACTATAGATTGGACTTTTCAGAACTTACAGCAGATGCATCTAGGCACATCCAGACACGTTCCTAGGAAGTTCTTGAGTTCTAGACACTAGCTAAGAAGTTTCACATTCCTACGAAATTCATCGCATTTCCTCTACCTTGGCTGTGCATTGTTAAAATCTTTTCTAGTTAGGTTTGTCACATCAGCTAAGCCTTATTTTAGTTGTAGTAGGATCTATATTGCAATGACAATATAGGTTTTACCTGTATAGTTCTTGCAACTTACGAAAGCGAGTGAGCTTTATTTGTGTGTACGTGTACATGCACATAATGATAGTGTAATGTCTATCAAAACTTTTGGAAAACGAACAGTAGCGAGCCACCACAAGTGTAAGCTCACTCGCCTTCGTGAATTGCTACAACTATACCTCACTATAACGTTATCCGGTGTTTTTTGTATGGAGTTTGACAGACTTTTGACTGTTAAAGTTAAAGTAAAATGATGCAACTCAGCCTTAATTTATTTTATTAAAATGATAAGATCATCGTTCTGCCTCCATCAATACTTGTTGTACCCTAACTGGGACCACATTGTATAACTGCTATATTGTAAGACCAATGTGGCTAATATGACACAATAAAAGATTGAGTATTGACAGGATTGCTGCCATGTAGGTACCTACCTACCTCAATTTCATCTCACCCTCCAGTTTCCTCAGTTACCTACTCCATGATCATAGCGCTTGCAACAGTGCCGAAATAACTATCGGAAACTCGAAATTAAGGTAGGTATGGTAGCAATCTCTTCAATAATAATTAATCTGTTAGTGACCCTGAAAGTTTAACCCTACAGTGCACGATTTTTCCAAATTGAACAAAAAAAATAATATTACTTTTAAATGTTATCCTTGTTTCGGGAAAAATAATAAAAAAAATCTATTTTCAATATTTTCGGAAATATTTTGAGTTTTTCAGTATGTACCAGATGTGTCCCAAAATGCATTAAGGGTACCTAAAGTTTTATGTATGGTCTGACATACTGTCAGTGACAATGAAATAAAACAGCAAGATTTATTATGATATATTTCAATTAAAAATTAAATTAATATTATAACAAAATGTTTTATGTATAATATAGTAAGTAACGACACCATAATATAATAGAAAATAGGAATTTAATGAGATCAGTACCATGACGCAGTTCATTTTCCTCTTGAATGAAATTTTACGGTTAAATCACTATTTAATTATAAAATTTACATTATGAAATGACATAAGACAATTTTTACTTTTATTTAGGCACAGTGTCACCTTACATTTTTCACAAAATATGAAACATTTCAGCCAAATGACGTCCAGTACTAGACAAAAGCCTTCTCGAAGAATTTCCTTAACGACTGATCCCGCGCTGCCCGCATCCAGGTACTTCCCGTGACCTTCACCAGATCATCGGTCCACCTAGTGAGGGTCCTGCCCACACTACGTCTTCCAGACCATGGACTGAAACGATGAAAGACTTCCCCTTACAGCCTGGAAACGTAAAACGTGTTCTCGTAGTTAACCATAACGGGGAGTTGTCGATGCCATCAGTCCTGCTGGCGTCTTTGGGTGGCACGATAGCTTTTGGCTTTTTTCATACTTTACTCCAGCATATCAGAAACGAATGACAATCATCATCATTTCAGCCACAGGACGTCCACTATTGAACAAAAGCCTCCCCCAATGATATCCACATCGCCCGGTTCGTAGCGGCCTGTATCCAGCGCTCTCTTCTCTTCCTGCTACCTTTATGAGGTCGTCGGTCCACCTTGTGGGTAGACGTCCCACGTTACGTTTACATGGCCTCCACTCCAGAACCTTGCTGACCCATCGGCTGTCAGTTCTGCGCGTACTATGTGCCCTGCCCATTGCCACTTGAGCTTGCTAATCCGTCGGGCTGTGTCAGCAGCAGCTTTAGTACATTTATTGATCTCTTCATTTCTGATTCGAAAAATGCTCTATTTCAGTTTCTGTAACTCTTTTTGCGGGTCATCATCTGAAATCAATCAAGTAATATAATTACCCTTATTGCACAGTGACCCACATCAGGCACATACAAATAACATCCAAAATATGCGTTGATAGCAAATGATATCAAAAAATACTTATTGACCAATAAACTAGAAACAATAACTTACCCCTTTTAATTTTTTTCGAAAGAAAACATTGTAATTTTAACTTTTTTTCCCAAGAGTAAAACTTTACTAATAAACTTTTTCACAAACTGACCGACTTTTTCGACTTCAAAACAGTTTACTGAGTGCAGCGCTTCCGTGGCAACAAATGTGAACTATTTTGTTATGTGCTATAATGTGTAGTTATGGTACATTCTAATAGATGGCATTAAATAGCATCGTGTTACGAAATATAGGCAATAATTTGGTATGTACCATATATGTCCCACTATGCGCTGTAGGGTTAAAACAATAGATTGAGTATCGAGTAGGATACTAATCTAATATTGTAGCCTACTTTCCTAATAACCTTTTGCTTATTTCATTTCACTAGTTTTATCATTACTTCTAATAGAAGAAATTCTAAGTCTAATAACGTCTGGTCTGGATATCGAGACTAGAACTTCGGATGAGAGCTCAAATTGAAACTAGCAATCTCTCAGAGAACCTATTAGAGCAGGACGAAAATTTCAAGTAGGTAGGTAGATAATGTACGTAGCTATATTTCAACTCTATCTTATGAAAAATAGATAATCCTACTAATATTATAAATACGAAAGTTTGGATGTCTGGATGTTTGTTACTCTTTCACGCAAAAACTACTGAACGGATTTTGATGAAACTACAGTATTATTGTTTATAACCCAGAATAACATATAGGCTATAATTTATGACGATCTGTGACAACTAATTTTCATGCGGGTGAAGCTGCGGGCAAAAGCTAGTTTTCAATAAATAGGTAGGTCTTTTTAATTATTATCATTATACCTACCCACCTACCTATCAAAAATTAAAACTTTCAAAGCTGGTAGTGTTTGGTAAAGCAGGCCGCTACTAACCGTGCGATGTGGAAGTCATTGGGGAGGCCTGTTCAACAGTGGACGTCCTGTGGCTGAAATGATGATGATGATGATGATGATCATGAAAGTAGTGTTATATTTTAAACACAACGAGGAAACTCTTGGCCTGTATCTCACCTGATAGTAGGTATGTGATGAATTACAGGACCTATTTACTTAGAATATTGAGGGTAGAAGAGACGTAAATTCGTTATTTTTTTAATGTAGAGCTTTAAATTTACTAATTAGGAACGGTAACTGCCTATTTAATTAAGTATGATACACGTAAGTTATCTAGTCCTAAAATTGTGTTGTAGAATAATAGGTAAAATCAACTCTGACATAACTAAATGTCCTCTCATCTCTCAAAACCCTACCTACGTAAGTATGACCTAAGCTTGTACGATCATACTAAACAAAATATTGTCTAGGTAGGTACTTATTCCTGTGGGTAAGCTGATAAGCACTTAGGGATACATCAGGACACGACACTATGTTATCTTTACCTTCAAACCCTATCTTTATGAGTAAACACTGCCTGTCGTATATTTACCTTCAATAAGTACGCGTTCCCTACTACAAAATAACTTATCACATTCCTTGCAACTCCCTTTTTATGAAATCCCTATTTTTTTGTTAAAAACTTGATATTACTCAAGACTTGCCTTCGGATCTTGATTCCTACATTAACGAGAACGATTATAAAACTGGAAAATCACAAACCTGTATGCAGTTAAAACCGTATCCTGGCAGATCCTCACAATCCTAGTTCACAAAACACAACACCACACAAAAAATCCAAATTTCACACCGTGCAATCACACACAGGCCTTCAAATCGTAAAACAAACGTGTTTTAATCTCACAGTACACTGAAATCCGTGTTCGGAATCATTAAAGTCGATGTTCTGGATAACATCACAGATCTACATATTTTTACGAACGCACGTAACACCAGGCGCGGGAACTAGCGACGTGAACCCACGTCTTCACTCCATGAGCGGCCGTGCTCGACTGACGTGCGCGAACACAGATCGTAAGCTCGCCGGGATAAAACTAGAGCATTCCAAATTCAAATTTTCAAAATCATAACCGCGTTCCTTTTTCTAATAATTTGCTGTTTTTTTACGGTCGAAACCGCAGTTGAAGCGTTTAAAAATGGCGGCGTGTAAAACGTGAATCGTTATCGTGAAACAACTCAGCCTGTAGGGTGTTGGTAACTATTTGGATTACTGCCGGTTTAATTTCCTCCTGGCTGGGTCAATTTAACGAATCGGAAGGCGGGCATTCTTTATTTTTGTAATTAGAATTCCTGGAAGTCCGTTCTGAAGTTTAACTCCTTTTAAAATAGCTTACGGTTAATGGACGTTAGACGTACAAAGGGATGTGTTGTGTTATCATTTTTACAACTCAATCTGATCGTAAACGTAAATAAACGCAAATGGAATGTAATGAAACGGTAATTATGGTTATTACTTTGAATTTGGTTTATGTTTGGTCGACTTTATTTGGTTTGTTGGTTTAACTTTTATTTTTTCATGATTGGGAGATAGTGAGGTTGAAAAACCTGTTTTGTGTGGTTTTGGGAGGCACACTGAATAGGTAGGTATTAGTTTATCTATGTAGGTAGGTACATAGTTACAGCACCTAATTCTCTTGTAATAGATGGGATTTTGAAATGAAAATGCTCATGCCAGTAGTACTAGCGGTAGGTAACTATGGTAGAGTCTGGCTGTAATGGCGTATTGTTATGTATATGTTACGGTTAAAGATAGGTGTGAACATAAACTTAAGATTAGCCGGCTAAACTTAAGTTTATCTTCGAGAAGCAGCTAAAGTTCGATAACATGTTAGTTTACGTCGTGATATTCCATCTTTAGCCGGGTAATGTGCACATTAGCCAAAACGAAACGGCTAAAAATGTATTCTATGGGCGCGCCAGGCCGGCGGAGGGCTTGAGGGGGCGGTGGGGAGACAACGCGCATTTTGTAATTTTAAATAACTACAGAAGATCCTTTAATGACCAAATGGTTCCTTATTATTTTATTTTAATGATTAGGTAGATATTATTTTAAGTAATTAATATTTTGTTATTGTAATAATTGTAATTTTGAATACCTACATAGGTACATAAAAGTATGTGTAATGAAAGTGATAATGTTTTAATAAAGTTTTCGTGTCAAAATAGTAACCATTATTACGTTGTTTCCTTTTCCATTTCCTTCTACATTTTTAGCCAAGGGCCTGCGGTTACACTTAAGTTTAGCCGGCTAAAGATAGAAGAAACTAACATTAACACCTCGTCGAAAATAAACTTAAGTTTAGCCGGCTAATCTTAAGTTTATGTTCACACCTATCTTTAGCCGTAACATATACAGTGAAAACTCATAATCGGTCAAAACCACTTCTGACTGCAAAAATCAGTCAAAAAAGTGGTTTTAACTTCAATATCTGACTGACTGATTTTTTGCAGCTAAAAGTGGTTTTGACTAACGCCCTTGGTCAAAATCAGTCAAACGTGATATTGACCACGCCAACCACTTTTGACTTATTTTTGCAGTCATAACTGGTTTTGAGCGATTATGACTGTTTTGACTGTTACATAAATTCACTTTAAAATTTCGACGGATAAGAGCAGTCGCCCGACAAGCGAAATGTCGTGGGTTCGATTCCCACCTTAGGCAATTCTTCAAATTGTCTCTATCGAAATTCAAACTTTGGTGTCCGTGTGCTTTATTAAAAAGTCTAAGGCTGAATTGCACCACCTAACTTTTACCGTAACTATAACGAAAACCGGTGATTTTAGTATGGAGCTTGCAAGATTTTTGACGTTTGTCAAAGTTAAAAGATGGTGCAACCCAGCCTAACTGTCGCTAAGCCAGTCTCTACATTTCAAGTAGATAGCCAATTTTAATGCAAAGGCTTGGTTTATAATTCTGTTTTATCAATCAAATGCCAATTAATCCGAATCGATTAAATTGGAATCGATTAAAATAATCTTGGGAAAATTCAATGGAAACGATCCCCACGACCTGATAGTGAGGTGACCTCTGATAAATAGGGTAAATTGCGATAATCTGGTCGTCAAAGAATAGTCATAGAACAGAAGTGACATTCGTCTGACCACAACTAGTGGTTATTAGTATTGTGCCTTTCTGTTATTTAGTGCCATGTAGCTGGCACGTTCGTAACACGTCAAGTTTAACGTTATGACATCGTAAGCAGCATTAGAAAGGCAATAGGGTAGATTTTACAATAACAATAAGTTTAAAATGTAGCATGAATAAAAAAGTTGTAAAGCATCACAAATTATTTTTAACTTAAAAAGTTAGAGTAACAAAATAAGTTTCGTTTTACACATTTGAATTTAATGTTGATAAAAAAATCTATCTTACTTCAAAATATAAGGTGAAAGTCCACTAAACTTGATAGATAGAGTTAACAATTTTCTGTAAGTTTGTCATTTCATTTTTTTCTGACCGAAAATATATCAGTTGTTTTTTATTTAGGCTGGGTTGCACTTTAACTTTAACTTTACGTCAAAAATCTGTCAAAGTTTATGCAAAAAGCGCCGGTTATCGTCATAGTTACCCTTAAAGTTAGGTGGTGCAACTCAGCCTTAGTTTTAATCAAAGATTATTTAACAGTTCCAAGCAGTTAAAAGTGAATAGTTAATTCAACAGCATCGCTGCCACTGTTTAACTGAACAATCCCCACCCATTTAAGGCAAGCGGCGAACGCTTCGGCTCTGTTCCCCGTGGAAAATTGCTGGTTCATAATTAACTAGGCTAATAGTTTAGAATTTATTACATTTTCGTTGTAATTACAATATTTTGGTAATATTTTTTAGAGTGAGTAAGTCTTTTTACTTTTGAAACAAATGTGAATGAGTAGGAAGCTCTTATCTTTCTCATTAATTTATTTTGTTTCTAACTTTTTTATTTATTTAAGAAGTGTCAATTTGTTTCGGCGAACTTCGTACCGCCTAAGTTCATCTGAAATAATGTAGGAGACTAATGGTGAAAAAAAAAATCAAATCGGTCTAATAGTTTCGGATGCAATACAAATAAACAAACAATAAAATCTTTCCTATTTATAATATTAGTGTAGAAAAATCACGTTAGGCAGGATTTTTAATAAAAATTAAAGACTTTAAACCATCTGTACTTAACTATTCTTTGGTATTACGAGATTTCTAACGGGCATTAGTAGGCATCATTTGCAGTTTTGATATCATAAGGCTTTTAAGAGGTCTATTTACGTTTTGCAATGCACAACACGATTTCGACCCGATCGCTTGGAAAATAATTAAATTATACTCTTAGGCTGAGTTGCATCACTTAACTTTAACGGTAACTATGACGATATCTGTGGGTCTAGACAAAGTGCAAATTATAATCGCAAACCAGTCGAAAAGTGGTCGAAAAGCCCCTTTTTTGTATGGAGTTTTGACGGATTCGATTTTCGATTCGATCAAAAAGTGCGTTTTGTCTAGGGGGACTGGTGCTTTTGTATGGAGTTTGACAGATTTTTGACATTTGTCAAAGTTAAAGTAAGATGGTGCAACCCAGCCTTAAAGTTAAATAATTCGGAAACAATCGGAACTAATAACCCAGTATTGATAGAATGCCTTTCTGACAATGTCATATTTGGGACACCTCAGTCAAACTATATTAAGGCTGGGTTGCACCATCTTACTTTAACTTTGACAAACGTCAAAATCTGTCAAACTCCGTACAAAAAACACCGGTTATCGTTATAGTTACGGTCAAACTTAGGTGGTGCAACTCAGCCTAAGAAGCTAGGTCATAAAAGAAGTCAGAAGCGGGAAAAAACTATCCTATGTCCTTTCCCGGGACTCAAACTATCTCTATGCCAAATTTCATCAAAATCGGTTAAGTGGTTTAGGCGTGAAAGCAAGACAGACAGACAGATAGACAGAGTTAGGTACTTTCGCATTTATAATATTAGTATAGAAGTATAGATTAACCACGACAAAAATAATTTGATTTCAATTATGCTTAATCGAATTCGAATCATTCAGGGAGACATTCTAAAAATAAAATAGCCTGATCATAAACTTACCAAACTAATTACGGTGAGCCTTAATTAACATGTCCACTAACAACAATTAATTAAAAACACCATAAAACTACCGATTAAAATTAGCTCACCCAGATCGTACCATCGCTACATACATATAAACAAAGCCGCGTGTCTGTCTGTTCGCGATGAACTCAAAAACTACTGAACCGATTTACATGCGGTTTTCACCAATAAATAGAGGATGGTTTAGTTAGGTACCTATATTCTCAAGTGCTAGTTCCCACGGATACATAACGGTTTTTGCAGGAACTGTTTTTTGTAGGATCCTGTTTAGGTCCTATACATGTAACTATTAACGTTCATGTTAATATTAACGTTCACACAAAAATCCCGTTTGCAGTGTCCCGCATAAAACCCACCCGTTCAAAGTTAAAATTCTACTTTCAAACACACGTGTGTTCACACGACAGCCCTGTTTTGTAGGAGCCTGCATTACTGGATCCCGCAAAACTGGATTCTCGTGGGAACGAGCCCTAAATAAGGGATAAATACACCATAGATTTTTCACGGTTTTTGAAACGGGTCACGTGCGATAACGTTCTTATACTCGGACGAATCCGCGGGCAAAAGCTAGTCTAGTAACTATGATAATTTCCTATTTATAATCGTTTTAACCGTGTCCGTGACGTCAAAGTTTATCCGCAGGATCGTATTTTGTATAAGTTTAAACGACAAATCGTAAAGAAGACTAGATTATTTTCATGCCTAGGCATTTTACCAGGAAAGTCTGAGCTGGGTTGTAAACTAGAACTGGCTGGTGAACGAACAGAAACGTAGAAGCATAAAGCGGACCACACACTATCACACTATCATTATCACATTACCTTCATACGGGCTAAGATGTGCGCCGTGATAAAATCTTATCGATGATTTTAGACGACAAATGTATGGGCTTATCGCATAAAATCTATAAAATGGCGCAATAAACGCTTATCGCGACGCGTATCCTAGGCCTAATATTAGTCATTAACTGCTACTCACAATCCAAATACTAATTATAAATAATCAGTGTGATTGAAGGAATGGCAGCAATATTGATGTCATTACTACTTGACAACTGGTTGAATTAGAGAGGTAACTTTATTTACAAGAGTATTCATGCAGTGTGGTTCGAACATAAGGCCTCCCTCCGTGTCTGCGGTCAGAGTGGAAAGTGTATGCGAAATCCTCAACTAAAGATAATCATTGACTAAGGTATAAAGTGGTATGGTATATATAGGTGACATAATTTCATGACAGAGCATACAAATCTGAAGCTCATCTTAAGTTTCGCTGCCGTTTGACGACAAAAAACACCCTCCCGTGCCGCTCCCATACCTCAGGTATTGACTTAGTAATTCACCAAACCTGTACTTACCCAATTGTTAACTTTAAGTCGTATGGTTCACTATAATTGTTTGTTTCTGTGCGTAGTAATAATGTATTTAATTTTGCTCTAAGAGTCGCTTCTATGCCTTTTTCGTTATCAAATCTAATATCAGCTTATACGTTCTTATTAATATCCTAGTTTGTGATAATGATAATAAGAAGGACGCTTTACACGACACGATTATCAGATTGAAATAAAATTCACAAACTCATATTGTGTTTTGATAAAACTTGCACTGTGTGTATTGTGAGTGTTTCCATTGTTAAAGTGATACGAAAGCATAGACTATACGTTTTTGTTGAACCAATAGTTTCCTTGACGTGCTGTAGACAGACTACATTATAATATTGTAAGTTTCCTAATATTTTTTGACTTCTCCCTTACAACTTCATTAAGCTTGATTTATTGACTTAAGACTACAAACTAAGCCATCACCTAGAAATCGAACCCAGAACCCTCGAGTTTATTAATACCCGTATTCACAAACGATGCTTGCTTAAGTGAAGCAGCAAATCGAAAGCACAGCGTTGAATAAAACTCTTGTGATTGGTTCGTGTGTCACCCTGTGCGTCCACGCGCATGAGACCTCATAGTTCGTTCGTTCTTTCGTTTCAGCCAAATGACGTCCACTGCTGGACAAAGGCCTCCCCCAAGGTTGTCCATAATGAACGGTCCTGCGCTGCCAGCAGCCATAAGTATCGCAGAATTGCTAAAATCAAGTGGCAGGGCGGGGCACATAAGTAGCTCGTAGAGACGATGGCCGTTGGGGCAGGAAAGTTCTCGAGTGGCGACCACGGGCTGGAAGACGTAGCGTGGGCAGACCTCCTACTAGGTGGACCGACGATCTGGTAAAGGTCGCGGGAAGACCTCATAGCAATGTTTGTGAATACGGGCGTAAGTAGTCTCACACTGTCTAAGCTATGACCACGGAAGCGTTATTTTTATTACGGTTCAACGACTTTCATAGACCTAGTTTATTTCTATGGCTATGCTGAAAGTTCAAAGACCATGAATTAAAGCATTCGGTAAATTATTCACGTGACAATAAGTGGTTAATTCCTGTAATAAACAATAAACCGTAGCGGTGGTAGGCATGTTTGTTTTAATATTTTTCGCAGCGGCACGCCATAATGATTCTTTATTTAGGGTTCCGTATATAAAGGGCTCAAGGTTAGGCTACACTCATGCTCATGTAATCATATTTGTTCTTTAAGGATGTCGCACATTTATCAACCCGGAAAGGGACCTTAACAACTCGAGGCGGTCAGTATTCTTTGTATGAAACTCCATACGGCAACGCACATTTATCAGCACCTCGCCTCGCGGTTGACAGCGCGCGAAAGACGATGACAGCTCGCGAAAGGCGACACGGTGTTGATCCCTTTCCGAGTTGACAAGTCTGCTATGAGCTTTAGTCTATCTGTCAACCTCTTTTACTCCCTTTAGTAACAAAGATCATGAACTATTACATATTATTATGACTCTCTATGTTTAGTATATTGTTTATGTTTCATTAGTTGTACAGCGTTAAACTAAATGGCATGATTCAAACTCATTTACGGATGGAATGTGTAACTCAAAGCGCTGTAAATAAAGTTTTTAAAGTAAATCGGATCTCCAATAAGCAACGTTTTATTTATGCAGTACTCGTAACTAGCTTTACCTCACGTCTTTCCCCGATTCGTCAAAATCCGTTTAGAACTTTTTGTGTAAAACAGTAACAAACATCTTCACAAACTTTCACATATAATAATGGGATACGGAACCCCGTGCTCCAATCCGAATCGCGCTTGACCGGTTCACATCAAGTCAGGTTCACCAGGCGGCCTTTTATCGGAACGGCAACGAATGTTATTGGCAGAGATTTTACGTAACCGACAGATTGTGCACGGAATTTTAGGCATTAATGTACGGGTCCCGACGAACGAGCGGTCTTAAGTCCTTTGAAGACTAGGTTTTTTGTGATGATAAGTATTGACTTTCCTTTCCTTTTTATTTCTTTCAAAAATTCTTGGTCAATGAGAAGTAAGTCTAATTTGACAATGCGTTTAAGTTTACTTTTAACGAAATGAAGATGACTTCTTAAAGAGAAAATATTTTGAAATATTAATTTTAATGAAAATAATCATGCTAGTTAAAAGCTATTAACAGAAAATAAACATCAGATAGTAAAATGAAAGTAATATCACCTCAAAAATCAGAATAAAAAATCCTTGTTAACGAAAATTAACATAGCATGTCAAATCATCGAGGACAAACACACAGTTCAAACTGATAACCTCCTTTTTGTGAAGTCGGTTAATAAACGTACAGCTAGATGTACTAAGAAAAAAATTATATCGGCATAAAATTCGGCGCACTTACTGCCGTCTCTGACCTTGTTTAATCTTTGCCCATATTTGCGCTACACTGTTTCGCGTTCCTTTGTACGGGTATTTTCAATGGCGTCAATCAGAGCACGTGACGTCACAATGTGTCCGAATAGTCGATGGTACTTGAAATGTGACGAAAGGTGAGAGGCACTTGTAGGCAGAAAACCTACGGTTTTGGGGATTGTGCGATGTGCAATCTTTGGCCATTTTTAGGGTTTTGTATTGGAATATTTCATTCAATTCATAGCTTTTTAACATTACTTTTTTATTGAAATTATTTTAATGGACAAAACTAACATAGACTTGCCAGGTAATTATAAATCTCTTAGATAGCTACCTACTTAATATTTTGAAGATTTGTGTAGGTACAAAGAAAAAAAACTTTTCTTTATAATTATGTGCGTGCAAATCCACACACTGACACATTTATTATGTGCAAATCATGCGATTTTTCAGTCGATCTATTTTCAAATATAAGTTCATCTTCTGAATATCATTCCAATTTGCAAGATATTTCAATCTTCTTCCAAAAGTTGCTGTGCCCTGACTGGGTCCACATTGTATAACTGCTTAAACTGTAAGAATGCGCTAATGTGGTAAACTATTGAGTAGGTATCTCTTTTAATTTCAATATCATCATCAGCCTTTTCATTCCTAAAACTCGACACAAATCGATGTCAAAATTCAATTGAATCTATCAAAAAGCGATTCAATTTGACGAGACCTCAACAATGGCCGAATGAGTTGGGAACCCATTCGTGAGCGAGCGTATAATGCAGTTTCGCGGTCTGATGGCGATGCTATAGAGCCTATAGATTATACAGTTTGTTTGTATAAAGTACTGTTGGGAGGAAAAGCTGGAAAATCCATCGAAACTACAACTAATATTAGAGGCTGGTAGATCTATTCTCTAATAAAACACTGGAACTGAACTTGCACTGTAACACTTTCAGGATCAGCATTTCGATATCTTGTAAAGTTTAGAAATATGTAATCGAGTGAGATCACTATCGTTTCCACCCTGTATTATTTTTTGTTTTGTAGGTATTGGCCTGCATCCAGCGCCTTCCTACTACCTTTATCAGGTCGTCGGTACACCTTGTGGGTGGATGTCCCACGCTGCGTTTTCCAATATGTGGCCTCCACTCCAGAACCTTGCTGCCCCGTCGGTCGTCAGTTCTGCGTACTATGTGCCCTGCCCATTGCTATTTCAGTGTGCTAATCCATCGGGCTATGTCAGTGACTTTAGTTCGTTTACGGATCTCCTCATTTCTGATTTGGTCTCGTAAAGAACCTTTTGTAAAATAATTTTAGTGAATTAAAAATTTTCCATAACCTAATGATTAGTATCAAAGCTTTGGTAGTGACTGTACCAGATTAAACATTTTATATTGTACCACAGCATACGTAGTACATGGACCAAATGACCAGTAGGTCATAATGAGGCGTCATGCATGAGCACCGGTGTAGCACAAGGTCTGGTTATGTTGGCAGTCCATTGTCAACATATTTGAGCATTATCTCTATCATTATAGTCCAACGATTCTGAAACGTCAAGTAGCTAAAATCAGAACTATGTAATAACCCAGAGCCCTCCAGTGAATATCATAATTACCCTTAAATGATGATGATGATGATGACATCATCATCATCATTTCAGTCACAGGACGTCCACTGATGAACATAGGCCCAATGACTTCCACATCGCACGGTTGTATTACCAGTGATGACATAAATGGCTCCGAAACGTGGCCTCTCACTATAGGCCTCATAAAGAAGCTCAAAGTTGCACAGCGTGCTATTGAAAGGGCTATGCTCGGTGTTTCTTTACGAGATCAAATCAGAAATGAGGAGATCCATAAACGAACTAAAGTCACTGACAAGCTGAAGTGGCAATGGGCAGGGCACATAGTACGCAGAACTGACGGCCGATGGGGCAGCAAGGTTCTGGAGTGGAGGCCACATACCGGAAAACGCAGCGTGGGACGTCTACCCACAAGGTGAACCGACGACCTGATAAAGGTAGCAGGAAGGTTGTTTTTTAGAATTACAAAATCATGAGTACAAACGTCATCGGAGCCTCCAAAAAACAAAAATCTCTTTCCTTTCGAGTGCGTTTGTAAATTAGAACCAAATTACACGCAACTGACCTGATTCATACCGTTAGACCTCACTAGTGACTTACAAATATCGGCATAACTGGTAACGTTATCGATATATCCACGCACGATTGCAGGCTGTACGCATCGCGGGACATCAAAGCGCAGCGTAATACGAAACATGGAAGCGCTAGTCGTGCGCATAATATGTGAGTAGAGGCGTACGACTGTGTGGTCTAGTTTATTTATTTATTTAAAACTTTATTTTAATACTAGCTTTCCGATCGCGGCTGCTAATTTTGTCTGTCACAGAAAAACTTTATCGCGCGCGTCCTGTATCAAAAACCGGGATAAAAAGCATCCTATGTCCTTTCCCGGGAATCATACTACCTCTGTGCCAAATTTAATCAAAATCGGTTTAGTTGTTCAGGCGTGAAAGCAAGACAGACAGACAGAGTTGCTTTCGCATTTATAACATTAGTATTATTATAAAAGTATAGAATTAGTTTAGATAGACATAGATAGATTACAGTACGAAAGGCGAACTTAATACCATATGGCATTGCCTTTCAGTTTCCAGTCAGCGTTTGGGACAAGCAGAATATAAAAGTAGGCTAATTGGAATGTCTTTGTTTGACTATTAAGTCACTCATTAGATTACTCTTTTAAGAAAATGCTGTCACCGTCACCTATCAGCGTTTGAAAATTTTGAATAGTTTTCGTTTTTAAACCTGGGTTAAAATTGTGATGGTAAAATATGGGACAGAGTAGAGCTAAACCTTTTGCAGGTTTGTGACGCGATGCGAACTAAAATCATCATGATCAATAAATTAAAAAAATCTCAGCCATAGGTCGTCCACTGCTGAACATAGGCCTCCCCCTAATATTTTCCATTATGTCTGGTTGGTAGCGGCGTGCGTCCAGTGCCTTCCTGCTACTTTTACGATGTCCTCGGTCCACCTTGTGAACTAAGACCGCAAAATCCTATTTACAGATTTTTGTTTTCATATTAAAGTAAAGGTTACTTTTCTCTTCTCAAAAAGTGAAATTACCTGCGTAAAAAATAATTTATTTACCAAAATAAAACCAACACGGCGGCGCATCACTAGCCGGCGGTGGGCCAGAGTGACCACAGCTTCCTTCCTCGCTCCGGACTATCCCGGCTTTGATCATAAATCGTACGGTATTATTGTCTTAAACGGTGTAAAATTGCCGCTCCCTTGGTACTGGCTTGATGGTATTTAGTCATTATGCAACACTAGTTTAGTATGACGCGTAGGGATGGGGTCATTATCGATGTTGAATATATCGATATTGTGGTATTAGGATTGGCAGTGGTGGGTTCAATTCTTATCTAAAGAAATCGTTCTTTTTTAAGTTTTTTAAAGACTTTTTAAATCGAAAGCAATTCATTCTTATAGTTTACTTTCAGAGTTTTATTGTAAGCGTTCTATTCTCTTTGAGGTATGGAACGCTAAAAAGGGCAAATACCTTGTTATAATTGTTTTCTTTTAATGCCTCATAATCTAATACGTGAATAGTAACACGTACCTATCTACCTATTATATTTTTAGACGATTCTATCGTCTATGAAAAGTAATTTTAACAAAAGCTTAATATTCTGATTAAATATTTACGTTAATTAATGTAGTTCATTGACGAAATTGGTGAGGGCTATCAAATAAAGTGATTGTCACTAATTTAAATATGCGGGTCGGTGTGGTTTTTGGTTTTATATCCAAACTAGCGGCCGCCCGCGACTTCGTACGCGTGGATCGCGTTTTACCCCCATAGGGGTGGAGTTTCGTAAAATCCTTTCTTAGCGGATGCCTACGTAATAACATCTACCTGCATGCCAAATTTCAGCCCGATCTGTCCAGTGGTTTGGGCTGTGCGTTGATAGATCACTATGTCCGTCGGTCAGTCAGTCAGTCACTCAGTCAGTCTGTTAGTCACCTTTGACATATCGTCACCGTCGTGGCAGGACTAAATAACTGACAAAACCAAAGTTGCGAGATATTCACGTTTTTGTATTTTTTTTCGTTAAAAATGGCGATAACTTTTAAGGGTAAAAATATTTTACTGTAGGTCTTTTGATATTTTATACAGCAAATATACCTTTATTAATTCAATATTCTTCGATGATGTTACTTTGTATTATTTTAAATAAAAAAATAAAAATGTAATTATTTAGTTTTGCCACAACCGTATTTTACAAAAAAGTTGCAGTTATTTAGTTTTTGTATGTCACTTATTTAGTTTTACCACAACCAAGGTATTACAAAGACGAATATTTCCATTGAATAAGTACACTTGTTTAATTTTGCCACACTTTTATTGACCTAAATGTTGATTTATTCATTTTATTTTATTTATTATGTCAATGCAATTTTAGTCAAAATCTGTAAAATTGTTAAATAATACTAGAATATACCTACTTATTTAATACTTATAAATGTTTGACAAATTGGTATGGTATCCATAAACATCAGATTCCTATAACATAACATTGAAATACAATTGAAAGAACCAACATCAAAATGAATATCAAAATTAAAATAATCCAAAAACAATAAAACTGTAATAGGGATCTCTCCCTAGGGATCCATAGGGATCCCTTACCCTCAACGTCATGGCAGAACGACGTTCAATGTCTCTGCAGATCTCCGTTGACGCTAAGGCACATCGGCAGCTTAATAGACAGTATGGAAGTCCTTCCGACATGATGTTCGCAACTTTAATATAAATAGTATTAAAGAGACGATAGAGCGGAACCAAGGCTCCAAAGTGTTCGCAAGAGACTACTCTATTGAGCGAAGCTAGCTGACAAAGCTGAAGACGGTGAGGGTGAGATTGAAAAGTTTTATGGACAGCTATATACCTCGATGAAGATATTGTGGATATCAGCATTATCAGCCTATAGTCAAGTCCTTCAGAGACTATTTAACTTCGTCTTACTCCAGGGAACAACGCCAGAGGCATGGAACAGAAGCGTGGTGGTACTCTTTTTCAAGAAAGGGGATAAAACCTTGCTGAAGAATTACTGACTAATCCCGCTTCTGAGTCATGTTTACAAGCTGTTTTCGAAAGTTATCACGAATGATCTCGCGCGTAGGGTCGATGACTACCAGCCTCCCGAACAAGCCGGTTTCTGAAAAGTATCGGTACATATCGAGGTGCTGAAGTGCTTGTACACGCCACCATGTTGGTCCAAGTACAGGAGTGGAGTACGAGGGCGATTCCTCTGCAGCGAGGCATGAGGGAGATGTTATATCTCCGGATCTCCGAAACTATTCACCGCTGCATTGGAAGACGCTTTCAAACTCCTCGAATAGAAAGGATTCGGCATAAACATCAACGACGAGTACATCACTCACCTTCGGTTTGCCGACGATATTGTGTGGTCATGGCAAAGTCATTGGAAGACCTCGGCATAATGCTCGAAGACCTTAATCTCCCAAAAGGTAGGCCTTCGGGTGAACAACATGGAAAAACGAAGCTTTTGTCGAATGTCTATGTTGCGTCCTACCCAGTTTCGGTTAGGAGCTCGAATCTCGAGATTGTTGACAAGTATGTCTACCTCGGACAAACGTTTCAGCTAGGTAGAGAAAGAGGTCGAATCCAACTCGGCTGGGCAGCGTTCGGGAAACTACACAACATCCTTTCATCCAAAATATCTCAGTGCCTAAAGACGAAAATCTACAATCTGTATGTGTTACTACTGATGATATACGGCTCGGGAACGCGGCCTCTTATCTATAGGCCTTATAAATAAGCTCAAAGTTGCACAGCGTGCGCTTTGAAGAGGGCTATGCTCGGTTTTTCTGTACAAGAGACAAGGCACATAGTACGCAGAACTGACAGACGATGGGGCAGCAAGGTTCTGGAGTGGAGGGAACGTACCGGAAAGCACAACGTGGACTTCATAAAGGTAGCAAGAAAGCACTGGATGCAGACCGCTACCAGCCGGTCATATTGGAAATCATTGGGGGAGACCTATGTTCGACAGTGGACGTCCTATATGGCTGAAATGATGATGATGATGAAGGTAACCATCCAGATTCAACATCTGAGTAATGAACATTAAAATTAAAAGTAACATTTAAAGTAATGTTACAAAAATGAAATAAATCAAAAACACAATTGTACGAGTATTTTGAAGCAATGTTTCGGATCGAGTTGTGGCAGAATTAAATAAAGTCACTTATTGACTTTCTTAGTACAAGTATTTTGAAGCAATGTTTCGCAGTGAGTTGTGGCAGAATTAAATAAAGTCACTTATTCAGTTTTGCCACGTTAATTCTATAACAAACAGAGTTGTAATTTATGGTCAATAGTTTTACTAAACTGAAGATATCTTTGGAAATATCATAGATATTGCCATGAGAGTGAGACCAAAATATAGGTAACACTTTCTACTATACAAAAAGTGGAAAAAGTGGTTTTTGCCAAAAGTGTCAGTTATTTAATTCTGCCACGACGGTAACGATATTTTATACATATATTTAGATGTTTGTTTTTAGTTTAATAAATACAGAAACGTTCATCTAGCAATAATTTTCTTTGTGATTGTTATCACATCTCATATTTTAATATGCAGTAATGGGTTAACCGATTGCAAGCGAGCGAAGGAAGTTGGGCAATTGGGCAAATTGAAGGTGAGGCAAATTAACACCGGTATAGTGTTTCATGACAACGATAAAATTGTAATTAAAATCGATAAAACGTCATTATTCCGTCATTTGTTCACATGCCTGGATGTTATTTTAGAGTTGTGTAATGGATGTGCGTGCTTAATGTATCAAAATTTCTTTTATGAACAATTTGTTGGAGTGGAGGCCGCGTACCGGAAAACGCAGCGTGGGACGTCCACCCACAAGGTGGACCGACGACATCATAAAGGTAGCAGGAAGGCGCTGGACGCAGGCCGCTACCAACCGGGCAGCGTGGAAAGCATTGGGGGAGGCCTATGTTTAGCAGTGGACGTCCTATGGCTGAGATGATGATGATGATGGTGATTAACAATTTGTTTAGTTACTTATTATAAGTCTAAAATGAAAATCAGTTTTTTTATTAGTAGTAATTTATCGTTAACAAATTACCTTAACCCTTTAAGGAAGCTAATACGCTTGTGTTAGGAGGGGTTTGCCTCAGTAATCCGTTCCACGAATTCAGAATCGGCTGTCCCAATACGACACCGTTTGGCTAATAGAGTTTATTGAAATATTGAATTATTTTATGGCCAATTTAAAAACTTTTCGATGTCAAAAATGGAATTAAATAACTGTAAATAGCCTTACATTACACTTTCTTTAGAAACAATTTAAAAGGGATCGGATGACGTAACAATTGACTTGATAAAAACTCCAGAACGATACGGGCAAAGTTAGCATCTACAATTTGATTTCTATTGAGCTCATTTAATGTTCACTCGAACACGATCCTTCTTTTATTGGCCTTTCTTTTCTGAAGGCAAACTTGCAGACGAGTTTGTGGGATAGTTATAAGTCTAATTGGCCGCCATGAAATGGCAATCTGCTGGTATTGCCAGTAGGTCGTCCAATTTCGGGACCGCACGCAAAACAAAAATCGGACAAAATATTTTTTGATCACGAGTTTCTTCATAAATATCTTTATCTAAACAGATGTCGTTTTTCATGAAAAAATTATCGATCATAGTGTGGATAATAATATTTTACATTTATGTGTACGTTATCAAATCAAAAAATCACAGTTAAAATCTACCTTATCAAATTCGCTAATACAAAAGGCAACTATTTTGACAAACTAAAATGAAATGACCCACATTCTGTCACCAAAATAAATGAATAGTCGACCTCAATAATTGGTATTGGAACAAGCCTTCAATACAGTAGGCCGTAACAAATTAGATTCTATTATAACCGGGCAGGGGTCCCCCAGGGATCTCACCTGTGACCGCTCCTATTTATCAATGTACAGAAGCCTGGGCTGAATTATTTAATCTATTAAACCTTTCAATCACAGTAAAAATAGACTCAGTGTCTATTAAGTTGACTGACGTAAGCAACAGAAATATAATTATACAGGGTGTTAGGTAAATGGGTATATGAGCCGACACTAGCTCATGTTAACATGGTCATATAAATGGTATGGTGAAGTCAGAAAATTGATATCATCATTTTATTCTTTTTAATTTTGATACAAAATAATTTTTATAAAATCCGAATTGCATGAAAATTAAAATAATTAAAATGAAGATATAAATTTTCTGACTACACCATACCATTTATATGACCATGTTAACATGGGTTAGTGTCGGCTCATATACCCATTTACCTAACATCCTGTATTGAATTAATTGTTTCCAAAATAGCTTCTATTACAAATAGAAAAAAATGCCATAGTCTGAGATTCTGAGAAAATTTTAGTTCTTGAATGTTTCCGCTAGGGGCGCTGTACAATCCGTCATACATTTAATGTCATTTTTTTACGCGCTCCCTAGTGACGACGTTACTAAGCCCTCTGTACATAAATAATAGAGGGCTACATTTTGATGACGTCACCCCCGTTCTTCATGTGACGTTGTTCATACATTGCTATTTTATACTAGTTGTTTTATTCTTGGTAGGTACTTACCTACTATGTAATTGAATAAACGATCGTATGAACTCAAAATTAATTTTAACAAAAAAATTCAAACCGACTCCAAAAAAACGTGTACTAAAAAGTAGAAAATAATTACATTATTTATTTATTAGGACAAATATGATTGATATTCTCGGAGTCGGTGCCGGTAAAAAAGCTTGAGCTAGAACATCCTCCTTTTTTGAAGTCGGTTAAAAATGAGTAATTTACGGTCGGCAGAATATTGTTGCAAAGTCACACCTATTACTGTGTCGGTGACTTTTGTTGTAACCAGCCTAGGATGTGCGCCGCGATAAGATCGCGCCATTTTATCGATTTTGCGCGATAAGCCCATAGGTTTGTCGTCTAAAATCTTCGATAAGATTTTATCACGGTGCACATCCTAGCCCAGCAGGGTAACCTTCTGAACCTACCTACGTTGGATTAAAAGGAATATAGGCTTCAGTAAGGAACCGTTTAAGGAAAGCGTTGTCAATCAGTTTTCTTCCAAACAAATTCGGGTTAAGCGTCTGATAATTTTACTTGTTTAGTTTACAATGAGGTTTATTATAATGGATTCAATAAACGAAGTCTAATATTAGTATTTTGCAAAAAAAATAGTTTGATGAGAGTGTACATTTTCTACATAAATCAATGTCTGCTGGACATAGGACTCAATGTGACTTCAGAAGCAAGGCATATTTTTAGTATGAGATAATTCTCAAATGTTTTCATTAATCCAGGAACCCTCAAGCAAAACAATATGACAACTCTCCTATAACACAATCACTAATGCCGTTCGTTTTAGCAAAATGACGTCCACTGCTGGACAAAGGCCTCTCCCAAGGATTTTCACGATGACGATGGCCGTTGGGGCAGAAAGTTCTCGAGGGGCGACTACGGGCGAAGACGTAGCGTGGAGAGGCCTCCTACTAGGTGTACCGACGATCTGGTGAAGGTCGCGGGACCGTTCATTGTCCATCACTAATGTAAGTCAAAGTAAAAGACAAAGCTTCGACAACTGTGTGTGCTCCATTTAGGAATCAAACCCTAGAATTCTGGATGAAAACATTCAATTCTTATCAATGCCTCCCAATTACCAAAACAAAGCCGAACGAAGAACCAAATATTTTGCCACAAAGAGTACGAAAATCACAAGAAATTAAATTCCAAATATCGATACCGTTTCCAATCATTTGACATCTTTACAAGTTAACCGGCGACGCAAAAAGGTTTCAAACAAAGGCACTCTGCGACTCATTATCTTCTTTGAGTCTTCGGAAAGTTTGCAAAGGTTTTGAGATTCTGTTACAGTTCATCTTTGGAAGTTTGATATTATTATGAGAAGTAAGACGTGCATTATTTGACGCACTGTGTGCTTACCATGAGTTTACGTTAGGTGTGCTCGCTAGCGAGTACGTCAAAAAATATATGAAGATTTTATTTATTGAAAGTAGTCGCTAGGGGCGCTGCGCAATATATCATACCTAATGTAATTTTTTTACGCAGTCGCTAACGTGCACACAACGAAAGCTGATGATAAGCACACTGATGAAAGGTGAAGTAAAGTCTCGAATGGAGATAACATCTCAGCGGCTCTGGTACACTTGAGCGAAATACACTTGCGCGAAAGACACTAACGCGAAAGACATTAGCGCGATAAGCCATTTTTTTGAACGCATGGACACTTGCGCGAAAAACTCAAGCGCGAATGGATGTTAGCGCGAAAAGACAAGACCGCCGTCAGACAAGAAGGCAACAAGCGCCGTCTTGAAAGTTTTGAACAAGGTTTTTGACTATTTAAATAATAGTTAAAATGTTATTTATGTTTTTCTTATAATTACTTTCTCATGTGTACTACCACCCCTGAGATAATTGTATTAAAGCAGTGGTTCTTAAAACCTTTAAGTCACGAGGGACCATTTTACCAAATTTCTGTCT
The DNA here is from genome assembly GCF_004193835.3 of Ostrinia furnacalis. Classification (NCBI taxonomy): domain Eukaryota; kingdom Metazoa; phylum Arthropoda; class Insecta; order Lepidoptera; family Crambidae; genus Ostrinia; species Ostrinia furnacalis. The sequence goes on along the minus strand of NW_021133089.1, from coordinate 5,066 downwards.
TGTCAGGAACCACTTGTTTTTCCAAAATCCTATGAAAGGGAATGTCGATTTCTCGCTCACTGTACGCCGTTTACGTTGTGTTGACTCGACTTATCACGTCACGTCACTTTTGTTTATTACGATGTCTTCGTGGACCACTTGGAATGCCTCCAGGGACCACCGGTGGTCCGCGGACCACCGGTTAAGAACCACTGTATTAAAGGGTCGTGCTCCTGCAGTGAAGACAAATGGGTGCAGTCCTGTTGTCCCCCCTGGCTAGGGGAGACAACAGGACTAGATTTTTAATCAATGATTTGAGGACTGTTGTCCCCCCTGGCAAAAATTACTTAAAAGCCATAAATTTTTATAACATTTAAGAAGGACTGGAGTACCTGAATGAATGCCAAATTGCCAAACTGAATACCTAAACGTACCTATGTCAAATAATAATAAAATTAACATTTGGATAACGAAAAAATAAATATAAGTTCTTGGTACCGGTACTATTTTAGACTATTTCAAAATCTGCTTTACTTGCTTTTAACAGATCGTTTTGAATTATCCCTACTAAATTATTATTTATTTATTTATTATTCATTATTGAGCAATTACATATTTGATCCAAATAGTGTCCTAAATCCTCTTTAGGTTTGTCTAGACACTATTGTTCTCTATACAAATAAATAATATTATAAATGCGAAAGTAACTTTATCTGTCTGTTTGTTACGAATTCACGCCTAAACCATTGAACCGATTTAGATAGTTTTGAGTCCTGGGAAAAGTCGTTGGACAGTTTTTATCCCGGTTTTTGAAACAGTGATGCTCTATATTTTTTCTGTGACAGACAAAATTTTACACGGACGAAGCCGTAGGCAAAAGCTAAGTAGGTACCTCTATTTAATTATGCTATTCTCATGTATAAAAAATATTATCTACTGTAAAGTTTATCAAGTGTAAGTAAAAATTAGTAGTATTTACGTGAAAGAGTATCAAACATCTATACTCACAAACTTCCGCATTTACTTACAACATTAGTAGGTAGGATGCTAAAACTGAATAATTTTAAATTAATCATAATATTCAACAAATTACTTGCTCAGTGACAGTGATTCAATTAGCGGCCGCCCGCGATTTCGTCATATTATTTTCTATCCTTTATTAAATAAATTCCGTTCTTAGTGGATGTCTACACTCTATAAGGAACCTACCTGCCAAATTTCAAGTTTGTAGGTGTTAGTTAATACCGGCCGGCACCAATACTTATCAAAATTGTAATTATTACCTACTTGACAAACGTTTAGGTATTCAGTTTGGCATTCAGTCAAATACTTCAGTTTTTCATAAATATTATGGTATAGAACGTATGGCTTTTAAATAATTTTTGCCAGGGGGGACAACAGTCCTCAAATCATTGATTAAAAATCTAGTCCTGTTGTCTACCCTAGCCAGGGGGGACAACAGGATTTCGAAATCCTGTTGGCTCCCCCAGGGGGGCCAAGCAGGGGGGACAACAGGACTGCACCGACAAATGAACTGATGATGAGTGGTACGTTACGGTATATCCCCAGATTCTAACGTGCCAGATTCTAACATCAAAAAAACTTTACCATTCCAATCACTTTACATCAAGTTAACTGAAGCTAAATGTTTGATCGAAAACAAAGGACCGATTCATTATCGTCGTCAAAGAGTCGTCGGAAAGTTCTACAATGGTTTAGAACTTTAGATTCAGTTACAATTTCATCTTGGGAAATAATGGCAGGTCTTTGAAAACGATTGATAGTTTTCAGAAGTCCTATTGAAAATATTAAGATAATTGCTACTAAGGCTGAGTTCACCATCTTACTTTAACTTTAACAAACGTGAAAAATCTGTCAAACTCCATACAAAAAAACACCGGTTATTGTTATAGTTACGGTTAAAGTATATACAAACGTGTCAGACTTGATGTTTATTTATAAAGTTTTACCTTTTACTTTTTCCATTAATGTTAATTCTAATGTAAGTAATGGATTAATCACAACCATTGACTAATTTGTGTTTACCTTTTTTCCAAAAAGGCGTTTTACTAATTTGTTTGCCTACATTCTGCCGTAACAAAAGCGTTTTGTTTCACAAAAAGAACGGTTATTACACATCGTTAGAGCGTAAAATGTTTAATAAAACTCTGTTAAAAACCCATTTTCATCAATTTGGCTTTACGGACTTATCGGAAAAAATCTAGGTATGTAAAAGTTTAATGTAGGATATTGATTGTCTAGAATGTTTCTGTCTGACAAATTAAACACCTGTATTCACAAACATTACTATGAGGTCTCACAGTGCGCGTGGACGCACAGGGTGACACACGAACCAATCACAGAGCTCTATTCTACGCTGTGCGTTCGATTTGCTGCTTCACTTAAGCAAGCATCGTTTGTGAATACGTCTGTTAGATAGAAAGCAAATTAGTTCAAATCTGTACGTACAATATTGATTTTCTACTACTTTTCTGTCTGACAAGTTAAGTACAAAGCAAATTAGTTCTAATCCAGTACATCAAAGTATCTAAGTCTGTTTTAAGTCAAAAGAAAAAGACATCGTTATTCGGTTATTATCTCACAAACTACGCAAAAAGGTATCACAACCAAATCATTCAAGCATAGAGTTTTTCAATCCATACAAATATTATAAAGCTGAAAAATTTGTTTGTTTGGTTGAACACGCTTATCTGCGGAATTACTGGTCCAATTTTAAAAATATTTTTGTGTTGGATAGCCTATTTATCGAAGAAAGCTTTAGGGTATATTAACATCATCCTACAGTCAATAGGGGCGGAACAATAAAGAAAAATGTGACAAAAACGGGAAATATTATTCAAACTATTTTCACGCATATGAAGTCGCGCGCACAGCTAGTAGTAAATTCTAAGGGATTCTGAGAGGTTGATATTGGGTCCATTTTTAATCTTAATCCCCCACCACGTGATGAATCATAGCAAACATATGAACACTATAAACATCAGGAGCTTAACCGAACAGATTACGCTAAGTTATCAAAATATCTGTGATAAGACGATTTTTCTAAGGGAATCAACGTCGGGAAAAAAATCAGCTGGTATTTTGCCAAACATACTTTATGTTAATACCATACTCAAACATAATAGACTTCATGGAGGTGGGGGTTTAAGGGATGGGAATTAGCGGACTATAGAAAATTTAATTTTGAAGTGAAATATTTTTGAGGAAATTGTTATTTTAAAATTTTTGTAGGTGTTGTAAATAGAAGATTTTAGAAATTGATGGATTTATATTTGTTGAAGATAAAAGAAATACAATATTTATTACTGTTGAATATTAAGTTGCACCCTCTAACTTTAACCGTGACTATATCGATAACCGACGTATTTTGTATGGAGTTTCACAGATTTTTGACGTTTGTTAAAGTCAAAGTAAGATGGTGCAACCCAGCCTAAAAAATAAGAAGTTAGAAATCTGACTGCATAACCCTTCTTAGGATTGTACCTATATTATTGTAAGCGGTGCTTTAGGAGAAGAATTGAATACAATATTTCCTTAATAATTAATAACAGATCATCCATAAATATTGAAAAAAATTCTGACTTACTTCTTTCGCTGGTTCTCTCACTACTTGGGCCACAAATAAAAACTGTAGGAAGTGGTTCATCTTGGAGATCCAGATTAATTCATTGTGATATACCAGACTTAACGCAGCACGCGATAACATTAAGGAGGCTACACACACGCTGTCAGTTGTAGAGGGTTCGGAGAATGTTTGTTCAAAAGATTTGGGATTATTCCACAGATCACAGAAATTAAAGGGAGATGTGAAAAGGGGCGGGGCCAGTGTCGCAGCAATATGCCCAAAAACAGAACACATTGCTCGCGACAGCAACGATGAGAGAGCGACGTCATAAGTGTAAACAGTTTACATTGCTTGCGCAGTACTAAAGATTATTCGAATGTTGAGTACTGATACATGCAAACGCTGTGTTTTAGCTTAGTACGAGGATTCTACGGGATCACTAATACTAAAAATAGCTATTTGTTTTAGATTGTCTCTAATGTAGTCTTTAACCGCAACTGCTGCCAAAATTCTGCAGCTTTCCAGTTTTCTTACTGTTTCACTCAAAATTGAGACGAGCGTTGTCCAAGAATTAATTTGCAAGATAATTTAAAAGGAGGCCGAAAGGCAAACAGTCTTATACCTCATTCCAGAGCAAAGTCACGATTCAATTGCTAGGATTTAGGCTAAGTTGCACCATCTTATTTTAACCGTAACTTTGACGATAACCGCTGTTTTTTGTAAGGAGTTTGTCAGATTTTTGACGTTTGTTAAAGTTAAACTAAGATGGTGTGACCCAGCCTTAGACCCGCCTCAGTATCAAGGTTATTTAACATTTGTTTGAGATTCCTCGTGAAGCCGTGTCCGATTGATCTCAGATAGTGGTGTGACTAAAATAAAGTGCAACGCCCGTACCTATTCACAAACATTACTATGAGGTCTCATAGTGCGCGTAGACGCACAGATTGACACACGAACCAATCACAGAGCTCTATTCAACGCTGTGCGTTCGACTTGCTACTTCACTTATGCAAGTATTTGTGAATATGGGCGTAAAACTACTAAACGGCTCTTAAAGCTGTTTTTACAACTCTTACGATGGAATTATAAGTTATGTGCAATGTTGTTTTTATATAATATCATTGGTTATGTGTAATTGTGTATATAAGATACGGTAAATAAAAAGGCGAAACCTTACACAGCCTCAGCTTAGGTAGGTGTTTAGTTTTTTCTTTCATAGAGAAACCAGTAGATGTACTTTTAAATATTTTTTGCTCTATTTGGTTTTCTTTTCGATTTCCCAGTTCGGTTTTTGAGTATCTGAGTATTTCTCAAAAAAAGTGTACATTTTGAAAAAAAAAAGTGTGCTTCGAAACAGTTCAAAAGTTTTATATTTATAAATCATCACACAAAAAAAACACACACACAATTTTGAAGGATGAATATTAATCTTTAAGATAACGAAGAATTATAGCTATAATCCTACTTATTACCAAATATTTAGATATTTTAAAAATAGTCC
>NW_021133087.1:0-808 GCF_004193835.3 Ostrinia furnacalis | reverse complement strand
TAAAAGGTAATGTATTTTTCTAATTAAATTCATTCTTACTCCCATAAAATGTATGAAACTTGTGTCTGCTTTCTTCTTCTACTAATAGATAATTTTATTGGCTATCGCATGTTATAAAATATTTGCCTATTAATGTCAAGCTACCCACGCTTTCACTCGTTTTTTAAAGAAGAGGTGTAAACTAAAAATTAAAAACTTAAATCGATGTAATTTTTCGAGAAATGGGTCAGGCCCCAAATTTGAAGTATTTTCATTGATAAAATTGTCCATAGATTACGCCCTTAAAGTTTGATCACTACATGCCCGGACACACTGTATAGAGAGAGATTTTGTCAGCCGTTTGGTTTGGTGGTTCGAAACGGACAACTATTCCGGGAGGTAGCGGGTTCGATTCCCGCACAGTACAAACATATTTTGTGTGCATGAACATATTTGTTTGTATTGGACTGGGTGTTTTCTATGTATAATAAGTATGTATTTATAAAAAATATATTTAAGTATGTTTATATCCGTTGTCTAGTGCCCATAGTACAAGCTTTGCTTAGTTTGGGACTAGAAGCGCAGTGTAAAATTTCCAAGGATATTTATTTATTTATTTATTATAGATTCTACTAGATACTTGTTTATCGTTAAGGAGAAAATATGTACAAAATGTTTTTGATCAAATTGAAATTGAAGATCAAACTTTAATTTTTTTGTTTATAAAACTTAACGTACGCTGAATTGTACGAGTATGTAGTACTTTTTCGTTTTAATACCTACTACATGTATAATTTATTGTGGAATAATTTGCCAGGTTTGTCATACC